>NC_090058.1:8934212-9184217 GCF_038355195.1 Osmerus mordax | reverse complement strand
ACCATCACCTCCTCCTACAGAAACAACATTGGGATCTGCACCTGGCATATACAAACACATCACTGCCAAAAAACGGCACCGTAAAGATGGTGTATGTTTTACCTTTGGATCGTCTCCAAACTGGGCAAACTGGATGTCGTTTAGGAGGCTGCGAGCTGTCTTGATGATGTCTTTGCATTTCTTTGGGGTCTCCTCTACTTTCCCTGCTAGGAAGAGACAGCAACCCCCTGTCACCTGTGAACACAACATACATGTTCTGGGTTAGCAAGGTATTGCAATGTACAATGTATTGCAAATTAGTTTATATTTTATTCATAACTTGAGGTGTCCAGTGAACACGGTAATTACATATCTGGGGAATTGCTTGAAAGAGTGGAACATATAAAAGCGATGGAAGTAGATGATTCCTGTTGCCAGTGTGTCATAGTGTCTGGGCACGGGGTTAAGGAGTTTGTTTAACAATTTGTGCTCTAAACTTTATCTTGGTTGGGAAGACACTGTATTTTCACAAGTCTCCACTCTGTATCGGGACGCAAATTTGTTTCTGGAAAAAGGTTGGTAGGACAATGCTTTAAATCATTAGTACATTAGTACTAAAATTACTTGTAGATAACAACAGTTAAACATGAATTCTTAAAACTATTTAATGGAAAGTTCAGCACAGCGGAAAGAAAGGATACAGTCCCAAGCGAGTTCCCACGTCGAAGATGAACCGTGCACCCTCTCTCCGGTACCTCGCCTCTGTGGCGGGGTCCAGTCCCTCCGACTGGGAGGGTGTATGTGCTAGGTCCTTCTTGTCCCAATACCAGCATGGTTTTATGTGATCCAGACTTGCAGCTGGATTGACAGGGATAGAATTCTCCCGGTAGTCTTTCATGAACTGAAATAATTTTACACAGAAGCGTGGTCTATATAGTCACTGACTGAAACCCCTTTGTAGCTAGCTAGCTGGCTAGCGTCTAGAATTAGCTGACTTGCTAGTTCCGTCCGTTACGTTACGTAGTAGAGAGGAATGATTATACGACCTACTTTGCCCAAAAAAATAGCACGGACAATATTGGGCTAAAACGAGTAAAACATCCATTCAATGAAAGCAATATGAATCCATACAACAGTTTACACTGGAAATTGAGTGTAAGGCGCCATATTTAATTTATTAACAATATTGCATCCAAGTGACGTCACGAGGAGGAAGGAAAATAATTGAACTAAAACCAAGACATACAACCGAACAAAAACAAGGACCTGCGACGACCGAAAGCTACCAAGTCAACCGATCGTACCCAGTACATGATCATCTACACAGCAATAATGTAACGAATGATAAGATGACAGCTTCACCGGTTATCCGGTGAGAATTAAGCAGCATGTAAAGTCAAATCGTAACCAATAAAAGTGCTTGTTTAGCAACTTATATATCCTTGACTTGTTTTTTCTTCCCGGCTGCAACCCGTCACAAAACAATGTTTACAGTGAGTTGTGCAACTTTATGACCGCCAGCCTGTAAATTATGGGCACCCATAGCGTAGGATGGGCTTCTTTTTTTTTTTATCAACAACTGACATCTTTTTCATCTAATCATATAGTCTAAATCGTTACCATGTATGGTAATTTGTATCCCACTAAAGTAAACTTCCGATCACAACCATATGGGGATGTTTATGGATGGTAAACCAATGTATAATTTCTCGATGAAATGAATGACAGTTCAACTGGCCAATGCAGTATGGAAATATTGCCGGCCATTTTGACCAATTCATTTGACGTTTGCTCTTGCTACATCCAACCGAAAACTAATGAAGCAACTTCCATCGTTCAGTACCAAATAGGATTCCAGAATCAAGGTTTTGTTTATGTGGGCGTATAACCATATTGCTCCAATCAAATCCTTTCAAAACTGTGTTACGGGCGTGGCTCTTAAAATTCAACATCAGGTTCGGTTTCACTGCTGTACCTTGTGGAAGAGGATTGAATTCCAGTCTGACAGGAGGATCGGCTGTCAATTAGAAGGTAACTTTGTTCTGCAAAGTGTTTTAAAATAAATGATGTCCGCACAATCATTATTATTCATCTGTAAATGTTTAGAAGCTTTAGCTGCCTGCCATCACTATTGCACGCATCGCTGCTCAGAAAGTGTTGCTTGCAAACTGGCGAACCAACCAGACAGGCAGGGAGGGAACCACATAATACAGTAAAGAGCCAGTCAGATTAGCTAGCTGGCTAACTCTAATGCTCGCTGGTTGTTCCACTTCAGTTCAGCTTGTCACTAGCTAGGTGAGCGAATCGTTATCGGTTATGTACAATAGTGAGCTAGCATATGTAAATTCAAACCACGTCGTTTTAAATGAATGGGCTCGTGTGTTGCTAGCAGGGTTGAGCTATCTAGTCCAATTAGATTTCGTATTTGATGGGCGTGATTCAGCTCGCTAGCTACTGGGTAACCAGCTAGCCTAGGCTAGTTTGGTACTTTCCCCTGTGATCATGATAGCTAGTGTGCTATGTGAAGTTAAGAAACACCCGCTACTGTTAGTTTACCTGGTTCCCAATTATCTGAATAACATCCATAATAGCACAGATTAGTACTCGCTTGACTAATATCAACGATATTCCCATTCAAAATAGATTAGCTATTATTATTATTATTATGGTGAAACTAGACCATGATAAAACTCACAATGTTTTATTCACGTTGTTAGATAGCTGTCAGTTGGCAGAGAGACTTCATTAAAGAATCCCTTTCACACCGAGATGACAATCCTCGGCTTTCGGGTTTTAAAGTTTGGTCCGACCACATAGACAGCAGTGTTCTCTTCGCCCTTAATGGGTGCATAGTTGATTATGTTGGTGGAGTGGAATTTTGGCAGGCTTTCAGCCATTGCCAGATTGAACTATGGCCGTGCGGTGGCCCTTGCCCAAAGAATTATGAAAGGAGTGCGAAGCTTTGTCTGATTGAGTGTTAGTGGTCGTGAGATTGTGTGTGTGCAGTGTTGGGTTGTTCTAAACATGATTGTGTTAACCATTTCAAGTATTATTGTCTTCACAATTATGTCTTTTTGAATTAGTATTGTAGCTCTCTGAACATTTGAGAGTAAAACTGAGTTTTCAAATATAGCTTTCAGACCTCAATGTTATACATTTGTGTAAGTTGTGTGCACATTATTATCTCCATGTCCTGAAAGTTGTTTGATGGCTCATATCTTTCCCACTACACAGGGAATTTTGCCCAAGGTGATGCTGAAGTGTTTAGTTCCATCTTAACTTGCACTTTGAAGTCAAATGCAAAGCATCAGGCAAAACTGGGATTTGGGCTGTAATATTGCTGGGGAATGGGTGACACAGCTGTTTTGCCAGCAGCATTTTGAGGAGTCTGTGGATACAACATGTTGTAAAGTGACGAGCTGCGCTCGGGTGTCTGTTTGCCTTGAGCAGCTGGTGCTTCATATAGCCCTCATCCTCGCAAATCTGCTGGAGTTGAAGTCTGTGTTTTTGACCTATTTTATCCAGGCATCAGATATCAATATAGACTTGCATGCCTTTGTGACATTCCCGGCACACTCTAGGCACAAATTATTCTCTAGAGGGGTGGAACCGACTGGTTTTTGGATTGCAGAAGGGCCTCACTCTGCCAACACACTGCTTTGGCCTGTAGCAGTGGCGCTGCTTTTAGCTTTAGCAAAGACTTGCAAGAAGAGCAGGTGACAGAGTGAGAATGAGGGGGTGGGGGGGAGGTAGGGTTGGTCTGAGAGAGGAGGGGGAGAGAGAGAGACGAACGAAAGGAGGGAGAGAGGGGGGGAGAGAGAGATAAGCAGCTGCAGAGGGGTTAGACAGATAAACATTAGCCCACTTGCTAAGATGGCCAGTGGAAATGGTCTAAGGTTCAGATTTATAGTGTAAACTGACCATTGACACTGTCTATTTTAAGCCATAATTACTACATCGCTACAAACACTGCTTAACCCAATGCATTGTCTGTGTCGCTTAACCCTAGGCTAACTTTAGCCTATGTTACTGTATCTGCCATGCTTTCACACGTGTAGCCTAGGCCAGGGCTAAAGTGTAGTTTGACAGAATCAATCCATGTGTGTTATAACCTGAGAGACTAGACTACTCTTGACTTATTCTGTGTCCCACTCTTTCAGGAGACATGTAGGCCTACTAGTTTGCTGCTGGAGGTCAGCATCAGCGTGGGCTTTGATAGTCACAGTTGAGCAGGAATGATTGATCACATCCTTGATTTGCTTATTTTTCTCCCACATTTGAAAAATGTAGGAGAAACTAACTGAAGCAGACATTGAAATAACATTGCCTAGTCATTCGATGAAAACTTTTTTTTCCTGAGCTGAGTCAGTCTACCATCAGGACTATTTTCTTTTCCTATAGACAAATTGACTCTTGCTGCAACAAGGAAGTAGCAAATGTGGGTCCTCATAATAAATACCCTATGTATATGTGTCACAAGATCGACTGCAATGCTAGGTCAACGCAGTGATCGTGAAATTAAAATCCTGACTCAGAATGGAAGAGCACAATATATTTTTTCAATGATGAGACATTTTCTCAGGCGGTGTTTATTTCATTACAAAACCAAATTCCTGTGTGTCAAAATGTGCTGCCGGTTGCCTGCAAAGGCTGAAAAAAAAACCTGAACTGGGTTAGTTTGAGCCTATGTCTTGTCAAGTGCGCAAACTTTGTCATGGTAAATTTGAGTTTCCATCACCAGTTTTTTCCACTTCATTTCCAAAAGGAAAGCTAGGACATTTGAATGGATATCCTGTGCCAAGATGAACAACAAATAGCCTGCCACTCTTGGTCACTCTCAGCTCAGACTACTCGTAAGAGTCGCTCGCTTGTGCCCTCTAGTGCACATTGCATAGAACAATGCCAGACATTTTTGGGAACCAGATGAATCTGCAAGCTCATGTTGCATTTGTTTGAACAGGTCTGGCCACCCTCCCGTTGAAACTGATTTCCACCCGGCCTGAGTAGTGCTGAGCCACTCACATCTGTTTATCTAATATGGGGAGGGGGGGTTGTTACGATGGCTACAGGGGAGTGCCGTTGAGGAAGTTTTGTGAACATCCAAGATGTTTCGTTGCTCTGTTGGATTGTATCCATCCAATTATGTCCTGAGGCGTTTTGTTCTGCGGCCGTTGATAAACACCCAGAGGTTTCACAATAAAACGCATTTTCTTAAATGTTTCTGGCAGTGCCAGGCTATGGGTGAATTGATTCCAGGTTTTATTTCCCCATTACTTTGGTGTTGTTGCTAGCTGGTGCCCAACAACATAAAAGCCCAAACCAACAGGCAGGTAGCTCTCCAGGAACATTTGGAGACCCCATGACTAAAGGCAGTAAGTCAATGAATAACTGAATAACAACTCGCAGCATCTCTTCTCCAGCCCCTTTGCCCTTGCCCTGCTGTCCAGTTGCACCATGGGAAAGAAGAGTCGAGTGAAGACTCAGAAGTCAGGGACGGGCGCCACGGCCGTGGTGTCCCCCAAGGAGATGATGAGCCTCATCTCTGAACTCCTACAGAGTACGTGGACATCCTCACCATCAGCCTGTTGAAACACTCCCTAACCACTTCCTCCCTCCCTCACTTCCTTGAATGAACATCTGGTGAAGCAAGAACCCAACATTTGTATTCAGATAAGATGGTCATGTTAGTTAAGTGCTGTTTCAACTGGAATGTATCTCCATTAAGAGTATTGAAATGACCACATGGGGTTTATAAAGATCAGTTTCCGTTCCTGATGATGGAACTGATTATGTCCTACTCTACTTTGAACCCTTGATAACGAAGTTCATCAAATTGTATTCTCAGATGAATGATAATATGAACGGCATAATAACAGTTGTTACTATGTAGCCTAATTGCCATCTTTTGACACGTTGATCAAAAGTGTACCAGCTGAAGCTGTAAGAGGAAGCTGCTTACTAAGGTGTGTGTGTGTGTGTGTCCACCTGCGTGTGTGTAGAGTGTAGCAGTGCTGCCCCCGCTCCAGGGAAAGAGTGGGAGGAGTATGTTCAGATACGAGCCCTGGTGGAGAAGATCCGCAAGAAACAGAAAGGTAGGCTGTGACACAAACTCATACATACATACATGCATTGCATACATACATACAAATGCAAACACTTACTCACTCAAACTCACTATCACCAATTCACACACACAAAAACTCACTATCACCAATTCACACACACAAAAACTCACTCACCAATTCACACACACAAGAGACAGGTGAAACGTGTGCGTGTGCGTCCCACCCCTCAGGACTTTCCGTGATGTTTGAGGGCACCAGGGAGGAGTACTTCTCTGAGCTCATGGCCTGGGCCCAGGAGAGCGGGGCCTCCTGCGACGGCTTCCAGGTCGCCAACTTCGGAGACGAGGGCTTCGGCCTCCGCGCGACCAGGGACATCAAGGTGCGTCCTTAACAGCCCTGCAGAGCCCTGCAGAGCACGGTTATGAGTACAACCCCCCCCACCCCCACCCCACACACACACACACACACACTCTACAGTACCAAATACAACACATGTTCATTGATGTTCGATTAGCTGACCTGATGCCCCCCCCCCCCAGTGAATACCACAGATTGATCAGCTCCTCCATTAGCAGAGCCAGGAAGGAGGTGCCCTCATTGGCATTCTCCTCCTAATGACCCCCCAATCAGCCCTCATCGACTTTTCAAAAATGCCCGCCGCTGGGGCCGGTCGATGCGACAAAGGCGTGCTAATCTGGCTCCTGTCCTCCTCCCTGTCTCTCGCTCCCGTTCTGGAGGCTGATCAATGGCCAACCGTAGCCAATACTAAGGTTAAGAATGTTTTGGAGTTGTGTTTGCTAAGGAGTCCAATGTAAACGGGGTGTAATATGTTGTGTTGGCAGGCAGAGGAGCTGTTCCTGTGGATCCCCAGGAGTATGCTGATGACTGTGGAGTCAGCCAAGAACTCTGTCCTGGGTACGTCCATGTGGTTTTAAATCAGTTATACACACGCACACACACATTGAGACACTTCTATAAATAAATAACCTTGAATAGCCTCCTGGAAACTTAAGGCTCGGCTGGGCGTTTGCCCCTGGTGCTGGCCGGGGCGTGCCCTATTCCATGGCCGACCAACACAGTGCCAACCCCCACGGTGCCCCCATATCACAGGCACATCCAACACGATATTTTTGGGGGGAACTTCTTAATCTGGAGTCAAATGCTCTCCCCATCCAGGCCCCCTGTACAGCCAGGACCGCATCCTCCAGGCCATGGGCAACGTGACGCTGGCTCTGCACCTGCTGTGCGAGTGCTCGGAGCCCGCCTCGCCGTGGCTGCCCTACATCAAGACTCTGCCCTCCGAGTACGACACGCCACTCTACTACGAGGAGGAGGAGGTGCGCCACCTGCTGGGCACGCAGGCCGTGCAGGACGTGCTGAGCCAGTACAAGAACACAGCGCGCCAGTACGCTTACTTCTACAAGGTGGTTCAGGTAAGCGCGTGTGTGTGTGTGTTTTGTGAGGGAGCCAGTCGCATCGTTTGGACTTTGTATCCTTAAACCCACAGCTCCCTGGTTTGACTGCATGTTTCACGGTCGATTTAATACAAACCTTGGATTTGAGGTCCAGGCCCATGTCCCATCAAAGAGGAGTTATAACCACGGCTTCTTTATCCGCCCAATCAGGGGTCTGCATTTCAGTCCGCTGCACTTGCTTTCCCTTTCTCTCCCTCCCTTATTTGCCCTCTTCTCCATATGACACCCTCTCGCGCTCTCGCTCTCGCTCGCGCTCTTCTCTTCCCTTGTTTGCTGTCCTCTCCTTATCTCACCTCTCTCTCTCTCTCTCTTGCTCAGCCTTCACCTGTCTGTCAGCATGTCTGTTGCCTGGCAAGAGGAATCAGGCAGTAAGAGGTTTCCAGCCGTGGAGCGGAGAGCAGACGGGTGGAGGAGAGATGGGGGCCCAGAGCAGGTTTAGAGTGCCCTCTTGCACTCAATTTCACAGGCCTCTGATAAGCTGCCAATGACACACAGAGCTGGGGGTTGGGGACCTGGCCTTGTAGTACTACAACGTCACCAGCAGGGGGGGACATTTCACTTTTCCTTAACTGGAAGGGGAAAATGTACAGAATAATACTATGTTCATGTATAGCAGACGTTTGTATCCAAAGAGAGGATTTGAACTTGGGACCTCTTGAACTGCAGTCCAATGCTCTATAACTGAGCTCTACCCATCATGCACAGAACTGGACATGAGCTGCCTACATGAGCTGCAGCCAGGAACCCAACTACTACCTTGCGTTCATTTGATTTGTTGAATCCATTCAGACTCAGTCAAATATTCAAGAACATATTTACCTGTGTTGAACACCTTGGTTCAATGGCATCCCTAAAAGAGGTCGATCTGACATGTAACACTAGAACGTTGTTTGGAATGTTCTCTGGCCAATGTTTGCAGTCCAATCGACAAAGTAAGGCTCCTGTTTTAAACGACGTAATAGTCCTCTCCATGGTTTTTTTCCGTCCACGTTTTCAGGTCCGGTTTATCTACAGCAGTGCTATCAATTCAACACAGAAGACAGAGAGGCAATGCAATATTCCCTTTATTATGAAGTCTTAAGTGTTGGCTAGACTGATGTATTGTGATGCAAATCTCCAAATATGCTAATGTTGCGTTATTAAAACACAGCGTCAGAGTGACAATTCCTTTAGTGTCTGCTCTGATCAAACGACGAGGAACAGCCAGGAGATTTTCCTTTGGTGTCGGCTCCATGTGCTCTAAAATGATTTTCTCCTAAATTATTTTGAGTTCTGGATTTTGGAATGCCTTTTTGAAGTCTTCATTAGGTTGACTGTTAATTAGGCAACGCTTACAAGATGAGGCGTCACACATTTATGGAATGGAAACATTGAATGTTTTTTTTTTTTTTCGTTTCCTTGCCTTGTCATTCTTAATTAAAAATCTATATTTTAGTTGTCTGTGGAAGGTATTGTCATTTTTATTATTTAGAACCTCAACTCTTTTGAGTTGACTATTTTAAGATCTTGAATAAACTTGGTAGTTTATCAAGGATGTTTGACTTGCACAATTGACTGAAACAATTTGGTTTCACAATTTTAACACATGGACAAAGCCCTTAAAATGAATACATTAATTGAAAAAGCCTTAGATTTGTTTAGAATTTGTTCTTGGTTTTCACAGTGTATGGCATTGTGTCTCTGAAGCACAAAACACGGCTTGACAAATGCCTTGTTTGAAATCGATCACAGCCTGTCAGTGATGTGCAGTTCCAGAATACTGGCCACTAGATGGTAGCGGCGATTTAAAGAACAGCCCAGAGCTGCTTCTGTACGAACCATAACATCGCTTAGGTAAATCCAGACAAAACAATCACAATGATACGTCTCTCTCTTTCTGTCTCCCTTTCGCTCTTTCCATCTCTTCTCTGTCTGCCTCGTTCCCAGCCTCTCTCTCTCTCCACTGTCTCCTCTCCAGCACTCACTTGTGTTTATGTACATACCAGTGGCTACAGTATGTGTAGATGCCTGGCCAGACATGAGAAGAATCGTTTCTGAATAAGCTTCAATTTGAATGATCACCTGTAGGAATGACCATTGTCATAGTATGATATACATTGATAGCAGTGAGTCTTATTGGCTGGTCACGAGTGTTTAAGACGAGCGAGTTTTAAGTGTACAAGGTGACATTCGTTGTCTCTCTCCTATCTCCATCTCTAACTCTCCTTCTCGCTTGGCTGGCACTGCGTTTGTATAGAGGGCTGTGTGTGTGTGCGCGCGCGCGTGTCCCTGTCACCTCAACTACATTTCTCTTTCATTTCATCCACCCTTTTCCCCCCAGTGCTCCCTCTCGTCACCCCTGTCTTCCTCTCACCTCTCCTCTTCCTTTTCTCCTAAACCCTCCTCTTTTCTTTGTATCTCTCCATCCCTCCCTTGTTCCTGTCCCTAGGTTTGGGGGCCGCTGGTGTCAGTGTAATGACTATTTCCAATGTCAGCCCCCCCCCCCCCCCTTCTCTCTTTCACTGTCTTTCCTTCCGTCTCTCTCTCACACACACACACAGACACCCTCTCTCCTCTTTGAGGCGGCTGCAGATGACCGGGCTGGAAAATTAGCTTGTCGCATTGGCTTTGAATTGAATTGACCTGATTGTACCTTCCCTTACATGTAGAATAGGAGACAGAGAGAGGACCTGCCTGCACGGACACCCCCCCCCCCCCCCCCCCCCCCCCCAGTCCACCTTAGCTGCCCCTCAATGTATGCACACACTATCACGCGCATAACACATACACACACACACGCACACACACACAGATGAAGGGAGGGATAGAAATCACCTGTCTTGGGTTGGAACAAGGCAGTGTCTGATTCTGTCTCATACATATCAAACCCTCCTTAGATCTGGCATGGGATAGAATTATCTGTGTATACGCAAGAGTTTGTGTGTGTGTTCGTGTGTGTTCGTGTGTGTTCAAGTGTTGCGTGTGCACAACCTGGGTGGGCGTGTGGCTGTGAAAGGACTTCATAAGGTGACCCCTGGTATGCATGGGATGCAGAGTAACCTTGGGGGAGAGTGTGTGTGTGTGTGTGTGATGAGAAATGGTTGAGTCCCATAGGTGTCGTCTCTGTTACCTTTCTTACATCCTTTCCTGTTTCTCACTCCATTTTCCCTCCCTTCTCTCTCTCTCTCTCTCCAAATGAGCTAGAAGGCTCTTACTCATCATTACCCTGGCTCGCGTTCACGGCATTGTGCATTCATATATAATTCAATTATTTTTACGTGGTGATTCTAAATTGATCATACCAGGGATTAGCCAAAATAGTGGCCTGGCCATACTTGACCTAACAGTCAAGGCGTTCATCAGTAGTCTGCAGGTCTAATCTAGTGACTCAATGACATCATAGCTGCCTTCTATCTTCTGGTCCTGAACCAATTAGCAGCCTTTTACCAGGACCCGATACCCACAAGCATTTGCTCTGCGTGGGGTCTCCACGCACTAATTGTTTTCCTGGACCTGACCTCCTCCCTCTCTCTACCCCCCCTGCTTCTCCCCTTTCTATGCCTCTCTCTCCATGTAAGCTACCCCTCACTTGTTTCTGTCCCTCTCAACTCACTACCCATCTCCCCCCCCCCTCCCACTGTCTCTCTCACACACACACACACACACACACTCCACAGTGGCTCATGATGGATGACCCTCGCCTGGTGATGCTAATGCATCAAGAGCTCAACATGCACCATTGTGCCCCCTTTGTGTGTGTGTGTGTGTGTGAGTGTGTGTGTGTCTTACCACCACCACACATCTCACTTGTGGACCAGTCTCTCCACCAAAAACTACCTCTGACGGTGTCAAGCTCAGTCTGGCTTGTCTCCTTTCAAACGTGGGGCTAACTGGAAGGACGGCCCAGGCCGCTGGATGACTGTTCGGTTCTGAGAGCAGCTGGCCCCCACAGACCAGCATTGAACTCACTATGAACCCTGATCCAGAGAACTTCTTTCCTTCTTTCTTTCTACTATACTTTCTTTGTCTGTCTGTCTGTCTTTCTGTTTTTCTTTGCTTACTATTGCTCTCCCCTGCCTCTCCTTCCCCCCTTCATCTCTCTATCCTCTGTGGCCATGCTGGTGGGAGGTGGCCTCCTTCCCTTCCCTTCCCTCTCCTTCTCCTTCCCCTATTCTCCTCTCTTCTCCTCTCTTTCCCCTGTTTTTGCTTTCTTCCTTCTCAGCCCTCAGCCTCCTCCTACCACCGGCCTCTTATCTTTTAATGGCTGTCAGAGGCAGCGCGTAGAAGCTCAAGCACAGGGTTCTCCATAACTTTACACACACACACACACACACGTGCATTTTGCAAAATGCACACACATGTATTTTAGAACTAGATGGAGAGAGCAGATTTGGTATTATCATCCTTCCCCGCAACCACCTCTCTCCCTCAATTTAAGGGGGGCTCAGTTTGCCAACTTTTGGTAACAAGTGCACATACCTTTGTGTTTGCGTTGCTGGGGGTCGGATGTTGCGTGCTGTCGCTAGGCGAGTGATTCTCCTCACCTTACTGTAGCTATGAATCCGTGTCAATGCCTGACCATCCAGCCTTAAGGAGGAATATGATGTGACCACTGGTTACTACCTTTTGCCACCCCTGCCTTAACCAGGTGTCGGCCTGTCTGTCGCTGCCTGTCTGTTTCTGAAGGGTGTGCATGTGTACGCACAACAGACTTGTAAAGGGCAGGCATGATGCTGTGTCAAATCTGTACTGCTCTGACAAGCTGGATTACAAACAAGAAACCTATTGTCAACCTACAGAACTGTAGCCTGTTCTGTTGTCTCTGGTGTGCCAAGACGACAGACACGCACGCACACACATCCAGGACAGCGTGCATGCGGTAGAGTGAGACCCCCGCAATGCCTCACTTGGGCATTCCAAGCGCCGATCCAGGCCCTTTTTACTGCTCATTTTGCATGTTTGGAGGAGAAGAGGGCTTCAGGAGGCAGAATTGGACCCTAGTGCTCCTCTCTCTCTCTGTCTTTCTTTCTCTCTCTCTCTTTCTTTTGCTCTTTGTCTGTCTCCGTCTTCCTTAGCGCTCCCCTCTCTCTCGTTTGCTCTGCCCTCTCTCTCTCCTCTCTCCAGCCCTCGCTCCATCTCCTCCACCAGGTAACCCCAGCTCACCAGCAGCAGCTCTGGCTCATTGCAAATGAGCCCTTGGGGGCGACCACGGCCGCAGCTTTAAAATGTAGATTCAAGTGGCGCTCCTTCTGTGTGTGTGTGTGTGTGTCTTGTCAGCCACCCCCCCCCCCCTCCCCACCTCCTCAAATTGATGAAGCAGATTTATGACGGCTGCTGGGCACAACAAATTAAGTTGACAGTGATGTATGGGGGGCTACCGCTACCCTGATCCCCCCCCTAGCCCCATGCGTCGATGGACCATGCTCGCACACACACTGCCCCCCCCTCCCCTCCCTCACCCCTCCCCATACTCCCACACCCTTGTTAGGCGTCCGTTGCCCCCCCCGCCCCACGCATAATGAAATTTCACACACTGATTTGTGTTTTTATTTTTGCTCTCTCTATTTTTTCCCCCTCCTCTCTTTCTCACCTTCAATCTTCAGACTCATCCCACCGCCAGTAAGCTGCCCTTGAAGGATTCCTTTACGTTCGATGACTACAGGTTGGTTGGTGTGTGTGTGTGTGCTTATTGTTTTTTGAATAGGTGTCCCTCCTCCCTCTCTTCAGACTTGAAAATGCCTGTGTGTGTGAGTTAGTACAAGAATCTAGAGCAACTGCCACGAGGCAGGATGGCCCCCTTCAAAACGAGGGTGTTTGTTCTCATTGTTCTTTCATTAAGAGTCAAATTATCTTTGAGGGAATAATTTATCGCCACAGCTTTCTTTTTATCCCCCCCCGTTCCTTCCCCCTCCCCCCCCCCCACCGTTCCCATCTTCAAGTCTGATGCAAGGCTCTGCTCCTGCTGGGCAATGCGTTGTGGAAAAAGGTGTCCGGCTTCCTCTCTCCAGCGCCGGCACCCCCCCCCCCCCCCCGAGCCTCTGGCAGCCCGCCCCCCCCCCTCTGGAATGATCATTCTCCTGCTCACGCTCCTAGATTAGCACCAGATACGGGCAGATAATAGTTTGATGAACTCCTAAATGAACGGCTGATATCTCACATGACTTACTACAACTTGCGTTAATAAACCATCACCCAATCATGATTTATGATTCACCTTGAAGGAGGCATGGCCTCATCTTCCCGGTTTCGGTAGATTATGACGAGAGCCGTTCATCGGAAGTCTCCAATTGACAGTTGGCCTGGCATCGCCAAACCAGTTTGCAAGTGCGGATTAGTCTGGCCATCTTGGTTGGTTACGAAAATGCCTTATTGGCGTTCCTCTGTAGAGTTATTGTATCAAACCTGCCCAATATCAGATAAATGGTTGTGATTGGCCCTCACGATTGGGACTCACGATGCCTGAGTAATGAGTGTTAGCTTTGATTAGGATTGATCCAACCTTTTCCTGATTGGTGAGTCCTCCCCCCTCCTCCTCCCAGATGGGCAGTTTCTTCAGTGATGACCCGTCAGAACCAGATCCCCACTGAGGATGGCGTCCGGGTCACCTTAGCCCTCATCCCGTTGTGGGACATGTGTAACCATACCAACGGCCTGGTGAGTCTTTCCAGCATGCCTACTACATGCATGCACAGGTTCTAGAACAAGGAACTCTAATGACAATAACACATATAAACACGTATACACACAAACAAACACACACAGAATGCAAGTTTGCCAGTGAAGCCAGATCTGTAAAAAAAATCCTCACTTGATTAGGCTCAGCTCAAGGGAGTTGTTTTTATTTTTCTATTTATCAGGATTATTTGGCTCTGATTGTGTTCAGTGGCTGATTGAATCAGAGCAATATCATAGCTTGTGTTTATACCCTCTAATGAGATTTAACAGGGAAGAAAGTCCTTAAAATGTGAAACTGCATCATTAAGACATGCAGTGGAACGTTTTCCAATGTATTCCCCTTGGTTTGGGTTTGATAAAAAGAGATGTTGTTTTCCTTGACTCTGCATATTTTTTGCGTATCTGCTTTATTCTTCATCAGATTTGCCGTTATTGAGAAATGATATGTGTCAACTCAATTTCCTTCATTTCAGGTCTCGCTAACTCTCTACATGGAAATCGTATTCATTGTGTGATCTTTAAATGCATGATGCATGCTCAGTTAAAACGTTTTCTCTAATGATTTTCTGTTTGTTTTGGCTTGCTTATCTTTTTTTTTTATCATTGTCCCCTTGACGTTCTCACTTGAGAACAAGGAAATGTATTCTATTCTGAGGACAAACTAGTTGCTGGAGTCACTACGGCAGTAAGGGTCTCCTTTCCAAACACGTCTTGTTCCATGGCACCACCACTCATAGACACCTGGAGAGTTCAAGATACACTTATGAAATCATTCCCAGCCACCCAGCACCTAACCAATCCCTTTCACTTCTTATCCGATCCAAAAAGCGACCAATCGATGAGCTTGCTCTGCTCTCTGTTCAGATCACCACGGGCTACAACCTGGAGGACGACAGGTGTGAATGTGTCGCCTTGCAAGATTACAAAGAGAACGATCAGGTGAGTGCCCCCTTGCTTTCACCTACTCACTCACTCACACACACACACACTCACGCACACTGTGGCTTGTTGGGTTTGTTATCAACCCAGTCCAGAAGAGGAGGCCCTGGCATGCGCTCAGACGGGGAGGATGGGAGGAGGAGAGGTTAGAGGGAGAGAATAAGAAGAGGGATGGATTGAGTCAGGTGTTCTTCCTCTTTAATCCCTCAGCTGCCTCCTCACGGCCAAGGGCCTTCCCTGACTCTCACACACACACTCTTCTCCCTCCTTGTCTCTCTCTCTCGCTCCATGTCTCTCTTTACAACATGAATTATTTGATAAGATTCAGAGGGACAGAGAGATGGGGGTGGGGGCAGGAGTAAAGGTGGGGGTGTCTGGGCTGGGGGGCTGCAGTACAGGACCAGAGAGGGACTCGAAAGGCCATTTCATCCCTGATTTGATCGTCCGATTACAGTGTCTGTGCA
This sequence comes from Osmerus mordax, assembly GCF_038355195.1. Taxonomy (NCBI): domain Eukaryota; kingdom Metazoa; phylum Chordata; class Actinopteri; order Osmeriformes; family Osmeridae; genus Osmerus; species Osmerus mordax. The sequence goes on along the minus strand of NC_090058.1, from coordinate 9,168,641 downwards.
GAGGAACAGCAAAAACAAACTAACCTGTGTTTTTTTGTACCAGCCTGTTTGTCTACCTCTCTCCTCTCCCTCGTCACGTCTCACTCTCGTCTCCTCCTGTTGTGGTCCATATTCCACGTATACGAGTGGGGTATTTGGAGAAGGAGAGAGAGAGAGAGGGGGGGGGGCGAGTCTCATACGAATCTCATGGATGTCTTCCATAAAGCACTAGGACACGACTCTCCTACATTCTTAAAAACACGTGGCCATTCATATTGAAACCACCTCCACAAAGCCTTTCAGGATCAGCTCCCCCACTACGAAGGACCTTTCCTGAGTCCTCCTTTCTCGTTTGACCTCCTCTCCCCCCCTCTCCGCCCGCAGATCTACATTTTCTACGGCACCCGCTCCAACGCCGAGTTCGTCATCCACAACGGTTTCTTCTTCGAGGACAACGCCCACGACAGGGTCAAGATCAAGCTGGGCGTGAGCAAGAGCGAGCGCCTGTACGCCATGAAGGCCGAGGTGCTGGCCCGCGCCGGCATCCCAGCGTAAGCTATCCTCCCAGACCCCAAGCACCAGGAGCATCCACCCAGGAGCCTCCGCCACCAGCCTAGTTCCTCCACAACAACACGGGGGGCATGCATCATTTACGTCCGCCCCGGCACTTTCATCACCGCCGAGCTTAATCATTTTATCATTACCCTAATATTATGCAGCCCTCTCTCTATGGCATTTTTAATCAGACGCCTTTTAATCTCTTATTGATGACACGCTAAATCTCAACAGTGGAAATTAAATGAAAGAATCCCCATTGTTGCTGTTGGTGCTCTATTAAACTGACAGATACAGTGATGTGTGGTTTCAGAGGAAGTGGCAACAGCACACTGTCAGTTGACAGAGAGAGATACAGAGAGAGAGAGAGACAGAGAGACAGAGAGAGAGACATGTAGAGACAGACAGAGAGATAGATACACAGAGAGAGGGAGACACGGAGAGAGGGAGACACGGAGAGAGGGAGACACGGAGAGAGGGAGACACGGAGAGAGGGAGACACGGAGAGAGGGAGACACGGAGAGAGGGAGACACGGAGAGAGGGAGACACGGAGAGAGGGAGACACGGAGAGAGGGAGACACGGAGAGAGGGAGACACGGAGAGAGGGAGACACGGAGAGAGGGAGACACGGAGAGAGAGACACTATGAGGCATTATGAAGGCATTCTGAACCAGGCCATAGTCTCTCAGAGTAGGCTTTGTTAGAAAGAGGTAATTTGCTTTGCTTGGATGCAGTCTCGCTGTAGCAATGGGCTCAGAGGTAATTTAATAGTTACACTGTAGAAGCTGGCCTCTAATACATTTTAGATGTAATAATGTCAGCCATGTCTATTGTTACATTGATCAATTTGTTGAAATTCAGGAAAATATTGCCCCCTGAAATTGCCTTTGTCTGTGACATAATGGTAAGATGCTATTGTTTTGCCTTGGCTTCTTTTTATCTCCTACTTTTGTTTCTGCCTTAAATCCTGTAACTTCATAGAGTGACACGAAATAGCCCTTGTATTGAGTTTATTGGAAGGATGCATGCGTTTCTGCTGATGTTTGTGAATTGGGTGTCAGAGAGGGAATTACAGCAAGTCATCCACCTCTGACACATCAGGAGAATATTGATTTGCTGTGTCAAGTCACCACTGTACATGTAAGAGAGAAAGGTTTTGTTGGAAGAATTTCGACCATTTGTGACTTTCATGAGAGCATTTGTAACTTTCTGTTCCTTTAGGTCGAGCATCTTTGCCCTGCACTGTAGCGAGCCCCCCATCTCTGCCCAGCTACTGGCCTTCCTCAGGGTCTTCTGCATGACCGAGGGTAAGACACACACACACATCCAACCTCAAACTTTAGCACAAGGACTTTCCCAGTGGATCATCTTTGCCACGGTCACAAACCCCGGTCACACAGACTCCACACGCCACCCTCAACACTCTTCCCGGCACGCTCCTCGCTCGCCCCACCGTCAGGCGGCTGCTTCCCACCCTGGCTCGCCAGTGGGGGGGCTGGAGTCGAGCGGAAACAACCGGTATAAGAAGGTGGAGGTGAAGGAGCTGAGAAGGATTCGGGGGGGGGGGTGCACTGTCCGTTCCCTTAGGTTGTTAATTGATCAAGGCAGGACGCCAGATGTGTGGAAGGGAACAATCCGCGGGGGCCTGAAATATTCATCGGCGTGTATGCAGAAACACGGGCAGTGTCATAAATCCCCAACGCGCCTGAGCGAGGCCGCATCCTCCTTAGGCTAGGCCTCCTCCTCAGGCCCACTACCATATATTATTCACACCCTTGCTGCATGTTAATTTTTAAAATGGCCCCAGACCCTTTGGAAGGGGAGGGGGAAGCTGGGAGGAGCAGGATTAGGGGCCTATACAGATGTGACACTGGGATGCGCCACGCTAGCCGCTGGCGCGCTCCAAACCTTTCATCTTCGGCTTGTGTCATCAAAGTGTGATGACGTAATGGCTCTGATCAAACTGGTTTGGTTAAAAGGCCTGGAAAGGGAACCGCTAACGATTTAAGCTGTTGACCCTGGAGGCTCTCTCTTGCTTACCTGTTAATGAAGCTATGCTCTGGCTGCTACAGAGGAGTGAGTAGTTATGATGAAGGGTGTCGTCATGGTAAATAACCAACCCCCAGTGGGCTGGAGTTTGGCCAAGCAGGTTCCCCCATGAAACACACTTTCACTTTGACTGAAATGTATTTGATTTATGTATTTGTCTGATTACTGGGAACTCCTAAATGTTTAGCCTGCGCATAAGCTTAAAGAGACTATATCCCCAAATATTTTTCCTTGAATGCCTTTGTATTTGGTCTCTTTCTCCTTGCAGAGGAGCTAAAGGACTACCTTCTTGGAGAGCACGCCATCAATAAGATCTTCACCCTGGGCAACACAGAGTTCCCAGTGAGTTGGGAGAACGAGATCAAGCTGTGGACCTTCCTGGAGACCCGGGCTGCCCTGCTCCTTAAGACATACAAGACCTCCTCAGAGGTCAGCAAACTCTCTCCAACCACATCTCCTCTCCAATCGCATCCACTGACAGTTCTTTATTTAAGTGAAACTACAGATTTTTTACACAGTGTGGTATCTCCTTTTCTTGTTCATGTCCCTGTCCCCCGCACCCCACCTCTGTGTCTCCGCCCCTCGTGCCCTGTCACGGTATGTCCCCATCTGGTGTGTTTCCATGGCGTGTCCCCTACCCACTTCCCTCTATCCAGGAGGACCGGTGTGAGTTGGAGAAGCCCGACCTCTCCCTCCACTCTCGCGTTGCCATCCAGCTCCGCCTGGCTGAGAAGCTGATTCTGGAGCGGGCGTCTGCCAGCGGACGGGCCAAGCGCCTGCACTTCCAGAAGCAGCTGGAAGAGGGCGCTCCGCTGCCCCGCTACGAGGAGAGCGACATCGCACTGCTGGAGAATGCTGACGCGGATGCTAAGATACCGATCATTTTGCGCAAGCTTGAGGAGGTCGAGGCAGTTGAGCAGGAGCTGAGCCTGCCCGAGGTCCTCTCCCAGGAGGAGGACCTCGGGCAGGGCGACGGGCAGAGGGAGGTCCCTTTAGTCAACGGAAATGTCAAGTTGATCAATGGTACCGATGTTAGCCCGACCGTGGATGCCAGTGAAGATGTTAGCCCAACTGTGGAAGCTAATGGAGACACTAGCCCACTGCAGGAGGCTTGTAAATTAGCTAGCCCAACTCAAGAGGTTAGCAAAAGTGCTACCTCAAAGTTGGACATAAGCAATAATGCTAACTCAATGCAAGATGGTAGCCCAGAACAGGAAGTCCAAATGGATCATGAGAAGGCTGTTTCTCACACAAAAGACGTCAACAGCCTAAGTGCCCAACGAACTGGAGACGAACCCAAAGAGAATAGTAAATAGATATATCTCTATTATTGTGGAAGAGAAGCCACGGCCCCTTACTGTTTATTTATTTTTGTCTTTCATAAGTGACGCACAGAAATAAAGAAGGAGCTGAAACAAATTTAAATAAAAACCAATGGCAGAACCTTTCACTGTCTGTTCATCCAACGTGGCTATTGTTAGGTGTTCGCAGCAGAAACGGGCAGTTGAATATTTCTGTCAGCGCATCTCTGTCTTTTGAGCAGTACAGTAAGTCATTTTTAATTAAACCTGGCTTTGTTTAGTTTTTTTAGCAATGCTTCACTGGTTTACATCGAGTTAATTCCAATTTGTAAAAACCCTTTGTAATGTCTTTACTAATAATTGAAGTCTCCCTTACTTCCAGGTAGACCTATTATTATTTTTTTGCTCAAGTTAATATTCCAATATCTTCCTCCTAATATTTGACCCAGACATCGTTATTTGTCTGAGTACACATCTAGAATCAGGTTATCACATCTCTGTTGAGACCACTGCCATCTCACGTTCCTCTTACTGTTTCCTTCTAATCGCGTTTGCAACAGAACTGAAGAGATCTGGTGTGCAAGGCAGATCTCTGCACTTAACAAGATTCCTTTGAGTTTGAGCAATTTGAAATGTGACAATCTATTATTTGAGTCAAATGAGGTTGTATACATTGTGGTTGACTGAGCTGTCTGAACTTAATTACTTTATGAATGTACCTTCAGCTCTCAAGTTGCAGTAATGACCTAAGGATGACTCGTCATGGTGACAAGGGTCTCACTTATGCTAGCCTAAGATAAAGCCATACTGTCAGAAAGGGGATCAAAATTCAAACCTCAGCCAAGCATGACCTGTAAATTGATCCATTTATTTGACACAATCACGTTGTAATCATTTCAATTTGGACTGTTGGACAGCCATGGGTTCATCTCAACAGGACTCATCCTATATTAGACTGCTTCTGATTTTTTTTTTTTTTTTTTCTTGTTATCTGTTATATTTGCAGCATTGGCTTGTGTTAACATTTGTCGCAACCTGGTGTCCAGCTAGACATGCAGTATAGTACATAAATAACAACTGTTACTGTGCTAATTTCATTTTCTAGTAGTGGTGTTGGTAGAGGAGTCCTAAGTTTGCATATTTGTGTCATCTTGTTTATACAAATATTTTGTCATGACATGATAAAAGGAGCTTTTTTCAGAATTAAATAGAAATTAACTTCAACCTGGGCCTAACATGTTAATAAGGCTTCTGTAAGGTCCTACTTATCTGGATCTGTCACTAGCTTTTAGAATGAGCAGTCAGTTTACAGTATACACTGCAAGTGTTAGTTTGAGTACTTCATTTCAAATATTACTTGCAGCATATGTAAAATATATGATTTGGTACTTGTTTTTAAATTGTTTACATTTTCCACCCATTTGTAACCCAATCTATATGCTGCTTTTCCAAGATGATATGGACTGACTTTGTAGAACCTTACAGTTCACAGATTTAACAATACACACAATTAAAATATAAACCACTGTCAACAGACTCCTCTCCATCTTCCCATAATGCAGTAGTTTGAGTTGTTTTCTGCGTAAAGAAGGAGATTGTACAGTACAGACTATTTGGAGGATAAGCAAACTTGCGAGAAATCTGTCCACATTGAACGGGCCGGAGATTAAAGTTAATTTCATTTCTCACTTCAGTGTTGTGCCATTTTATTTGTCTACTCCTGACCCTTTTCTTCCCTATGGCCTTCAGATCCCATCTTCTCCACAAAGACAAGGTCACCATCCCCATTCCTTTTCTCCTCTTTCTCTTTTGTTGGGGAGGGGGGGGGTAAAAAGTATTATTTAATGTATTTTTCCCTACTTTGCCCCCTGGCCCTATTACGAATTTATAAAAGAAACATTATCTTGAATCATTTAATTCGGGCCAATTAAATTTTGAAATTTCCTATTCATAATTCATTGGACTCCAAGATAAAAACCCTTTAATCCTTGAATATATTATTATAATGGGCGTTGGGGTGGGCAGTGGAGAGGGAGGTAGTCCTGCACATGTCCGGTATTGTTAGTACGGGCTGTGTCAGTGCTGGGAGCACAAGCGTGAGGACAAGGAGCAGGCCTGGGACCAGCGCTCCAAAGTAATCCTTCACCATGAATTATACACTCAACCTCCTTATTAATATACAATGGGAGTTGGTCCCGGCCCTGTCGGCCGGGAAAGACAACTCATTGGCATGCAAGTGTTTACAAATAGCGTTCCTGTGTCCTGTTTGAAGTTTTGAGGGAAGGGCAACGCTTATAGTTTGTGACCAGGGGTATGTTTGGATGGATGGTGGCAGGATCGTTGTGTTTAAGAAGAAGCTTGAACTTGTCTCAAACCGCATCTTCTTCAAACCCTGTCTGCTTACAGATGAACGTTAGTTCTGGTCGGAGGTTAGCTAGCAGATAAACGGTATTGTCCATCTCACATGCCAAATCTCAGATTTGTAAGACATTCTATGTGGTTTGGTTTCTACTAGCCTCAGTGGGAAACTTCAGAAGGCAACTATAACATTTCCTGTCTGGCCGTTTGTTTTTAATAACAGTCAAGTGGTTCTCAAGCGATCAACTTTCATCAGTAGAGAACAAGTCAAAACATTGCAGCTAGTTTGTCAGTTCCCTGGCCTGTTAGATTTATTCCAATATAACAGTTTACATCGTCAATATCCGAGTGCCACTTTGTTGTTTTTAAACTGAAAAGTAAAGATGACCTCCTCAGGGTGTAAGCAAGACTTTTTCAGTCAAAAAGTTCCACCTGCCCCGACAACATCACTGATACATACAATCACATGGCTAAAGACTCATTAAAAGAGAGAGCAATACTACAGAAGGCCAATGATCATGGAGTGTCTCACTGTCATCAAATAAAAAAAGAACACTGTGTGTCCCTCCTTGTCGTCCTCCTCCCCACGATTCAAACTTTCTACGTCCCATCGTCCCATCACTTCATCTTTACTCCTACCCCCCCCCCACGGCCCCTCCCTGAGCATGAGTAAGCCTGCCTCCGCCCGAAGGCAGCATCAAAGCCTATAATGAAAGTGTCCATGTATTATTGACGAGGGGGTGTACAAGACCGAGAGGATTGGAGGGGTTCTGGCCTTGCGTGACCGGTCCCATCTCGAGGTCCTCGTCCCGATGCTTCCTGGAAGTGACATGTGTAAGGAAGTGATTGGCAAGTGCTGGGTTTGGTTGAGGGGTGAAGGTGGAGGCAGGTGAAAAAAGGTGTGAGTAACAAGTGCGATCATCAGAGCAGAGTGCGTGACAACTGAATATGCAGAGTGATGGAGGAACGTAGCAGGGAGGATGAGCTTGGCTCACTTTCTGCAGCCACACATGCAGGCTCTCAAACACACTGAAATGCTCATGCGCTCTCGCTCTCTCTCTCTCTCTCTCTCTCTCTCTCTCCCCCTCCCTCTCCCTCTCTAAGGGGGAAGTTGTTCTCCAGCACCTCACGTCGGCCGCTGTTTAACATTTAAACAGCAGGGGAAACGATACCTACAACAGTAGTGAGATTCACAGGTGTGTGTGTGTGGACAGTGACAATAGCAGGAGAAGGAGGAAGATCGGTGGGAATCAAGAAATGACCTCTTCATACCTGCGCATTACTTACGTTTCAACGATGTCTTGTCATGAACGTTTGCCTTAGAATGGACATTCAGCCAGTGTATTGTGTTCATTCTTAAGGAAGCCAACACTGGTTGAACTGAGTTTTCTCCTTCTGTGTGGACACAGAGGAGGGCACACACGCACACACACCTCTACCCTTCTCACTCCCTCTCACGCAAAGCAACCTCAGTGCTCCCCGGTGGCCTGAGTGGCCACTCTCACTCTATCCTAGTAGCAGGAGTTCAAGCTGATTTGCTATTCCTCCTTAGCAAGCAACATTTAATTTTTAATCCTATTTAAGCCAACTGGAAATAGTATTTTGCAACAGTGAAACCACTGCATGCATTATGGATGACGTGTCTTTGCTAATGCATTGGGAATGTTTAGCAGCAGAAGGGGAGGCAGAGTGATGCATGGGAAAAACCCTGTGGGCATTGTGGCGCTAGGACCGGATGACCTGCCACACAGAGAGAGAGAGAGAGAGAGAGAGAGAGAGAGAGAGAGAGAGAGAGAGAGAAGGGAGAGAATGAGGGGGGTGAGACAGAAAGAAAGAGCAAAGACACAAGCTAGGGTAGATGAAAGAGAAAAGAAGGGTGGAAAGGGAAGATAGGGTGGCAGAAAAGATGAAAGGGATGTATAAAAAAGAGAGGAGGGAAGGGAGACAACGACTCCCAACAGAAATGAACGGGGACAGAGAAAGGGGGATGGGAAAGTGATGGAAAGAGGGCGAATGGATGAAGGGGGAAAGATTCAACGGAAATGGAGAGAGAATGATTGGCAGACGAGCCCAAATTAGAAAGTTGGGAAAGAGTCCGAGGCAAAAACAGAGATCGAAAAAGAGATAGGGTTGGAGAAAAGACAGGCAGAACAGGGTGTCGTAAAAGATCGAGGGATAAGGTGAAGGAAAGAGCAGGAGAAAGAGAGCAAGAAGTGGGCCTGTGCAGCCCAGCTGAACGCAGATGCAAATGGCATGCTGATAAGGGACCATAAATTGTGTGTGTGTGTCAGAGAGACGTTTCCCTCTTCCAGGCTCTCCGCGCGTCCCCGCTCCCCTAACCTGACAGATGCACACATAGGTCATCTGTCTCTACAACCCCCAAGCACACAAACACACACACACACGGGGATGAATTGCAGCTTAGAAAAGGCCCAGACAATATCTAAATCTCAGCATTCTTTTGTCTTCCTTTTCAACTCTCTCCTCTCCTCAGGTGTAGGACTGTGGCCTAGAAACTTAAAATGAAAGGATGATTACCGAAGAAAAAGAAAGGCGAGAACACAACCGAGAGAGAGAGAGAGAGAGAGGCCGGTGTTGTCGCACGGCCGTCCCAGACGGAGTTGTTAATTCTGGGGGCCCCCTTCACCTTCTCCCTCCTCTCCATCCACCCCTCCTCCTTCTCCCTCCTCCCAGCCCTCTCCATCCCTCCTCCCAGCCCTCTCCATCCCTCCTCCTATCTCCCCTTCCTTTTTTTCTCATTCGGCAGAAGGAGAGAGGGAACATCATTCTCTATTCTCCCAGGTCAGAGAGGGAACAATTAAGTCTGGAGGGCGCGCCGAGTGGAGCGGCGAGCCGGGCAGACAGGTGATGAATGGCCGTGTAGGCTGCAAGTGACAATATGCAGACAAGCGAGATCATTTGCAAATGGATGCAGGGAGACAGAGGGGGGAGAGGGATGGGGGGAGGGATAGAAAGGGAGCAAGGGGAGGGAAAAGTCAGGGGCAGGCAAGGGGGGAGGGGGGTGGAGAGGGTTAACCCCTTCCAGGCCTCCTTCCTAAGAAGAAAGGGAGAGGAGGTGGTGGGAGAGAGAAAGAGAGAGAGAAAGAGAGAGACAGAGAGAAAGAGAGAAAGAGAGAGAGAGAGAGAGAGAGAGAGAGAGAGGGAGAGAGAGAGAGAGAGAGAGAGAGAGAGAGAGAGAGAGAGAGAGAGAGAGAGAGAGAGAGAGAGAGAGAGAGAGAGAGAGAGAGAGAGAGAGAGAGAGAGAGAGAGAGAGAGATGGAAGAGATGCAAGCACCTGCCCAGGAGAGAAGCCTCATTTGTTTCTGTTGATGGAGAAGGCTTTCAGGCTCCTATGCAGTGGTGTGAATGCAAATTCAAGAGAAGGGACCAGCGGCCGATACAAAGGGGAATATGTACTGTATCCTGGCATCTGGCTTGTCAACATTGCTTTCTACATGAAAGCTCTGCAAATGTATCCTGGCCTATAGCTTACAGCACAACACTGTTTCATGTCACCACACCAATGTCCAGTATGGCCCAGACTGTATTTGATTCCATTCTAGTTCAAGGTGTGTATAGCAGTCTATTTATACACATTCTACTTCTACCCAGCTCTGCTATTCCACACCGCATTGTGTCTATTCTACTGAACTGTTTACACACTATTGTTCAGGGATGTACTTTTCTACTCTGTTAACAACTGTCCTCAACTCTACTCTCTAGTTTCTGTCTTTTTTCTGCTTCGTGTAAAGTGGTGTTTTATCTTGGGTGGGTAACTGGTGATCAGCATCAAATGAAGAGCCATTAGTCTAATAGTGATGGAATAAGTCTAATATCCAGGCCAGCCTGACATTAATCACGCCTTCTCATAACACGCTCGTACCAACCAATGACATCTATATTTAACGCTACCAGAGCCAGACTTATACTATGCAATGAATCACCAAGCGGGAGTGTGTGTGTGGCCGTGGGACTTGAATGTGAGCGAAAGAGTGTGCCTGTGTGTGCAAGAGGTGTGCGAGAGTGCGTGTTTATGAGGAAGAAGGAGACAGCAAGATAGAGAGATGGCGTTTGTGCCTGAGAAGAGGCCGTGTGTGTATGTGTGAAAGAGAGAGAGGTGGGGGGGTGGGGGTGGAGATAGAGAGTAGGTGTATGTGTGTCTCAGAATCATGAATAGAGCTGTGTGGGAGTGTCAGTATGTCTCTGGTGAGGAAGTATTGCAAACTCCAGTGCACACTGATAGAAACTGAGAAAAGCAAACAGGGAAGTGATATCAGAGAGTGCATCCAGGTCTTTAGACTTTCTGCTGCCACCCAGGAACTTATCAGAGGTACCACATTTCCTTCAGTCTGATGCGGTCCTCGTTTGTGGAACAAGTATTGGACCAACGTCTGACGGTTTTGAGTTCGGAACTCCTCCTCTCTCTTTCTCACCTTTCTTCCTGTTATCCCCCCATCTCTCCTCCTCCATCCCTCAACCCCTGTCACCTCCCCCTTGCCCTCCTCTACCTTTGCCTCTTTCCTCGCTCTCCAGTTTTCCTTATCTCTCTCTACCTCTAACCCCTCCCCCTGTACCCACTCCTCAGCCCTCCAACCCCATCCCTGTGTCTCCTCTCTCTCCCTCTCCCTCTATTTCCACCTCCCCCATGTCCCCCCCCCCCCCCCTCCACACAGGTCTTAATTGACCCTGGGGTGTAAAATGAGGTACGGACGCCCCAGCCCCAGTGCTCCACTTAGGCACCTGACATGTAGATCAATCACTGTGTTGATCCTAATACCCCTAACAAGGTGTGTCTGCGCTCAAAGGACATCTGCGCTCTGCCCTCCCTGCCACTGCCCCTGTCCTGCAGACACACTTCAGGACAAACACCCCCTCATACACACGCATATTTGCAAGTGCGCATGCACGCTGTTACAATATCATACACATGCATATCCACAAGCACACACACACACACAACATGGTAATCCACATGTATAGCAACATACACACACAGTTCTACACATGCATTAGCCAAACAATCTCATACACATGCATATCCACAAGCACACACACACACACACAACATGGTAATCCACATGTATAGCAACATACACACACAGTTCTACACATGCATAGCCTCACACACACCTACACATACACCGGGGTGTCCTTGTTTTGCATGTGGCTGCAATGAGGCTTGCATTGGCCCGTGACTGTCTGTGTGATGGATCTGGTGAGAGGGTGTATGTGATGGTAGCCAGAGTCACCCACCTGGTAGTCCAGAAGGAGAGCCGCAGCATGAAATATGGTGTGTTTGCCTGTGAGAGACTTGGTATGTGTGTGTTCAAGTGTTAGGAAATCAAAATAGCTTTTTAGAGTTGTGCCATTATAGCTGTACAAACTAAGATTGGTAGCAGTCATTTCGAAAGCATCGTTTCCTTGTATAATGGCAAGACTACATTACTTCAACATGTATGAATATGCATGAGACATTTATTAATCATTAGCCTGCTGCTATGATAGCTGTACTTATAATAGTCTCTGGCTAGCTAAGCTACATCTTGATTCATTTTCTTCTGGTTTCTGGATCGTTTTGAGGTTCACTCCAACGGTTGCTGAAAGACAAACTGTAAAATAGCCCCGCCCATTTAATTAGCGTTAGACGTTTGCACACCGAATATGTTTACTGACGTTCCGAAGTGAATAAGTCATTTGAATATCCTCCCATACGCCCAGCAACTGACAAAGAGATGAAAACCCGCCCCCGCTGAAATCCAATTAGAAAAGAGACAAACTAATATGACGTTTCATTTTTATGAATAATTGCTGCCTACGAAGTCCCAGGCGGCTTAGCCTCAAGCAGATCAAACTTCTAATGCTTAAAATTGTCCGCCATTTTTTATTCATGGCATTTTATATATTTGGTTATTTCAAGATCCAAGGAAGCACTTTATTGTATTTGATGGGGATGTCTTATAATAGAATTAGCTTTTGCTGCTCTTTGTGTGAGCCCAGATCTGGTCTGGGGAGGTGCCTTAAAAACATTGTCTTAGATTGGTCTATGTGTAGTTATTCATACAGAGCAATCTACTTTTGTAAATAAAAGTGGATTACGTCCAGGCAACAGTTACATGTGTGTTTCTGTACACATGTAGACAACTTAAGTGTGACTGGGAAACATGTATCAAGACATTTATATTTACCCACACCTGTTTTTATGTGGAAGTGTTGTCCTTAGTGTACTGTATGTGAATGTACTGCATACTGTATGTGTGCATATATGTGCAAGCATGTGCATGGCATTATTCAAATGTTTGCGTATGTGCATGCTCCTTCCAGTGTGTTTATCAGTGAGTGTCTGTGTTTACATGGCTTCACATGGCCTCGGAAGAAGGGTGCTTTGAGAAGGCTGTGACCTCTTTAGAGTGGACACAATGCCCTCAACCTCTGCACCTGCAACCTTGGGACAAGAAGACCTGTCTGAGAGACTCCCTGAGACATAAGGGAGGGAGGGAGTGTGTGGGCGAGTGAGTGAGTGAGTGTGAGTGTGAGTGAGTGAGTGAGTGTGAGTGTGAGTGTGAGTGTGAGTGTGTGAGAGAGAGAGAGAGAGAGAGAGAGAGAGAGAGAGAGAGAGAGAGAGAGAGAGAGAGAGAGAGAGAGAGAGAGAGAGAGAGAGAGAGAGAGAGAGAGAGGAGAGAGAGAGAGAGAGAGAGAGAGCGATAAACAGATAAAATAAACAGTAGATGGAGAGAGTCTGACTTACAAATCAAGGAGAGAAAGCAGGACTGAGAAGAATAGATGAGCTTGTGTGTCCTTTTGTTTTCTCTGTAGATGAGTTTCGATTGACTGTTAGTTTAGCAACGGTGGGATATCGAACTCCAAGTGGAACATAAGACTGCCTAAACAACACCAGGTGACTCCCCCTGTAACACAGCTCCGAGTTGTGAGTACACATTTCATGGAAAGTAAGCGTCTCTCTTTTTCTCAAGTTTAAGGACTGAGAGACGACATGTCCTCTCTCCCTTCCAGGTTGAACTCTTGACGTGCCTCGCCGCTCCCTCGCCTTCTTTCTTTCTCTATACCCTCCATCCCTCCATTCCTCTCCCCTGATGCAGACATTCGGCCTGACAGTCAGGCTACTGGCGAAGCTGGAGAGTCCACCGTGCCACATGCCATCATGTCACACACACACACACCCTACATACACACACACTCCGTCCACCTGAGCGGCCATTTCCTGTCACCACGGCGGCTCCGACAGGGCCTCGCCCCCGAACCGGTCAACGGGACAGAGGAGGAATGGAGGTGAAATGAACACACACTCTTACAAACACACAGGCACACACAGGGTACTGGCGACAGGTCTGTGGTTTCTAGGTCAGGGTTGGGGGTGTGACACAGATGCGGAGGGACACAGGCACTGGCCCTTTCTCGGTGGGGCCGGCCGGGGAGAGCAAGGCTCACCGGTGGGTGAGCGGGGACGTGAGGCCCATCAGACTTGATATGAGCTGATGTTGTCGTCTCTCACCCCTCTCTCTCCCTCTCTCCCTGAGTGACAGGTGGGCGGGCAAGAAAGGGGTCCCCACACTGTCCGGAGAGTAGAGGAGAGAATGAAAGAGAGGAAGAGGGAGAAAACCCTATACTGAGTACGGAAGGATAATGAACTAAGGAGGGATGACGACAGAGAGAAAGAGAGAGAGGAGGGTGAGAACGTTTTCTGGCCTCAAGAAGAGAAAGAGCCTTTCCGACCAAGTGATTACACTTGGTCTCTTAGTTACTAACCAACCAAACAGAAAACCTATACAGTTTTTAATGGTTCCAGCATGTGTATGCGTGTGGGTGTTTAGGTGTGTGGAGGTGAAGAAGGAGGTAGAGAGGGGTATTGCACTTCTGCTAATTCTCTTCCATTACTTGCTAATAGGACACAGCAAATAATCTCTTGTTGACATAGCTCACGCTCATTATTTCTTGATTAAGGACTTCTATTTAAGTTAGACCAAAGGGGTACACACACACATACACACACAAATTATTCATGAATTATTTAAATTCTATGAATGTTTAATTGTACTGGGTAATTCACAACCTTCCTATAAAAGAATAGGGTTATGCTTTTACAAATAGAAAAAGGAAGGCAGTATTGTAGCAGCTGCAGAAGAGGTGGGGCAGTTCTTTACTTTTTAAGGAAAATTGGCAACATATCTTCTGTCTACCTCAATGCTATGTGATGATGTGTTGAAAGGCGTGTCCATAGTTTGAGTGTTTATGTTCTGTACAGTATTCTGTTACTGTAACTGTTAGAGTGCCAGGTAGAATCTCAGTATTAGAGATATTTGGCCAGAAGAGGGCAGTGGAGGACAGTTAATAAGCCACTGCTTAATTACTGTCTGTCAGATACCCGAGCAAATAGTGAGAGAGGAAAAGAAGAAAAGGATGGGACTGTTTCACTGTGTAAAGTAACTGAGAGTGTGACAAAGTTTCCAGTTGGAGTTTCACAACAGCCAAGTCAATGTATAGCCTGATCGTAATCCTGTAATATTGCGGTGACCTGGAGAATGAAGCTACATTGCATGCATAGAGTATCTGTTATTTCCCGTTCTAGATATACTATGGCCAGAGAAGGCCATTTTGAGCACAGTTTATTATCTTCCCTATCTGTGTGTTCCTACATGAGGTGCTGTGTTCAGAGGGACCCCTGCCTGAAGCCTCCTCAAGCCCTGGATAACAAATCTCCTGCTGGAACACAGGACACACACACACATGCACACACACACATGCACACACACACATGCACACACACGCACACACAGACACAAACAAGGAGGGAGACAACTACTTCAAACACCAACACACACACACTGGACACACACACACCTTCCCACACAACACATCCACACACACCCTCTCTCAGTGAGCAGGTTTGGTCTGCAGTGGTCTGGGGGCTAGGCGGATGTGACATTGAGACAGTAGATAAAGCTCAGTGACAGAAGGGCTGCTCGCTGTTCACCGTCGCTGCCGCCACCTCCGCCATCGCACCAGTCCCGCCAAGCGGTGATGAATCACAGCGCTGGGCCAGAGATGGCGGAGCGGGCGGGTCGGCGGGGTGAAATGTGAAACAAGCAGATACGGGTCTAAGGGGGATGAGGGGGAGGTGCTGAAGAGGGGGCTAGGCTAAAGCCAGGGTGAGGCTGGGGCGGGGGGGGGGGGGGGTG
This sequence comes from Osmerus mordax, assembly GCF_038355195.1. NCBI lineage: Eukaryota > Metazoa > Chordata > Actinopteri > Osmeriformes > Osmeridae > Osmerus > Osmerus mordax. The sequence goes on along the minus strand of NC_090058.1, from coordinate 9,153,204 downwards.
CAGATGCCATAGGCCAGACAGGAATGATGACGGAGGGAGGAGGACACAGGGAAACGGAGAAGGACCACGAGTCTGCGGGAGACAGAGAAATAGACATACATTCAAAGAGTGGGTGAGAGAGAGAGAGAGAGAGAGAGGGGGAGAGAGAGAGAGAGAGAGAGAGAGAGAGAGAGAGAGAGAGAGAGAGAGAGAGAGAGAGAGAGAGAGAGAGAGAGAGAGAGAGAGAGAGAGAGAGAGAGAGAGAGAGAGAGACACGCAGAGAGAGAGAGACACGCAGAGAGAGAGAGACACGCAGAGAGAAAGAAAGACAAGGATGAGATAACGAAAGGTAGAAGAGGGTAGGACTTAATCTCCCAAAGTGCTGATGGTGCTGGATGGGGTTGGGGGCTGTCGCCAGAGCTGCTGACTTCCAAAGTCCAAATGGGTAAGTATGTGTCTGTGTGTCTGTGTGTGTTCAGTATAAGGCCACTACTATGTGGACACCTCTCAGTATGTGGACATCAGATTGTTGAACCTCTCATTCCAAAATTCAATTTATTTGGATTTGGTTCCTGCTATGTTTCTATAACTGACTTCAATTCACCATGCAGCCACAAGAGCATTGTGGCATTATCAAGCCGAAATAGGAAAGTACTTTCCCCAAATTGTTGCCACAAAGTTTGAAGCACAGAATGGTCTAGAACAACAATCTAAGCATTAGCATTGCAACCAGTAGAACTAAGGGCTCTAGCCCAAAACCATGAAAAACAGCATCCAAAAAACAAGCACAAAAAGAGGTCCCTCCAGAAATGTTTTGTTGACTTTGGTGTGAAAAAAAAGTTTTTCTGGCCTGCACCATCAAACCTGACCAAAAATCCCTGACCTTAACACCATCAAATGCATGTATAGTTATCACCCAACATCAGTGCTCAACATCCCTAATGCTCTGGTGGATGAATGTGAACAAATTCACAAAGACACACAAAATCTTGTGGACAGCTTTCCTTTAAGAGTGCTACAGCCACAACACGAGGCCAATTCCACATTAATGCTTGTGGTTTTTGAATGGGAACCATTCTAGCACCCAAACAGATCCAGGTAGCAGAGGTTTAGTTCCGCTCACTATCTATCCAATAAGAACCTTCACAACCTTTCCCCTCAAAACCTCCCAGCAACACTACAAGCCTGCGACAACAAAAAAACATCCCATCCACTTGGAATGGAATATTTCCACAACACACATTATTTGCAGAGCAATCCCACCTGCTGGTTGTACTGTAGCTTGACGTCTTGCTGACAGAATGATTGGGACAGGAGTACGATGGAAACTGTTAGCGTTTCTGTAATTGCATAATAAGGACTCATCTCAATAGTATAGACTGTCAAGCTTCAAACAATTATAAGGTATCATTTGAGGATTGGTTGTTTAGTGAGTAGGTAGATCCACAAGTGTGTGTGTGTGTGTTTGTGTGTGTGTGTGTGTGTGTGTGTGTGTGTGTGTGTGTGGAGACCATAAATCATGGTGATGAATGCAGGTGTCTTCATCTCTAGCTGCCCTAACACAGGAGTCACCTGCAGTCAACCTGATTACAGCAGTTAGAAGGTAAATAGGGGCTTCGGTCACATGCAGCACCAAAGTGTGTGGGGTATGTGTGTGTGTGTGGTGGGGGTGCGGGGGGGTGGGGGGGGTGATCCATTTGAGCATCCATTACTGTATCTCTGTGTTAGATCATGAGTACCGTTTGCAGGAATGTGTGTGTTTGTCCTCAACACAATATAGTTTCCTCCCGAAGGTCAAAGTTCAAAGTTATACAAGTGACATCATGGTTTTCTTGATTTACTTGTGATGGCCGTGAGTCACAGCAACAACAACACCCACACCCAGTTGAGATTGGACAGTAAATGTCCAAATCGGAACCACAAGTCTGGGCCAATAATGCAGTCACCTAGCAGGTGGGATAACTAGTCAGTCTGGGGTGATCCAAGGTAGCTAATTGTTGTGAATACTGGGCCTCTGGCAGCGCAAAACTTCTCTGTCGGATGCCAAAGGATTTTTTTTCTGTTCTCGTTCCCTTGGTGGTGGGCCTCAAGCTCGTTTTGTTCATTCTTCCCTTCGTTCGTTTCCCCTTCTCCCGGGAGCGGTGAAAGTGGGCCTGCCGTCCGGCTGCCAAGCAAACTGATTTAGTCACACTCAGCTGCCATTTTTCTTTCCACAACAATCGCATTTAGCCCCCCTGTCCTTCCACCCACCCCCCTAGCAGACTTTCGTCAGGGACTCTCCAAGTGTGGCCCCCCGATGCCCCGTAGTGGAGCTCCAAGGGGGGGTTCCTGAAGAGATCCGGCGGCCCCCTCGGCAACACCAATCTGGTTTATTTCTCATTTGGCCCAGGCCAGAGAGCAGATCACCATTAGCCGGCCTCTCGGCCTCCACATTCAATGGTGGGGAGGGGGTTGGAGGTGGTGGGGAGAGAGCGGGGGTTTGAAGGAGGTGGGGAGAGAGGCTGGAGGGGGGTGGGGGGGGTGGGGGGGACTGTCAGCTAAAGATGAGGAGTGTCTTGGTGCATTGTCTCACACATCTTCTGTGTGTAAACTGTTCGGATGTTATGTTTCCATCTTGACTGAGAGGCAATTAGAGGAATGCATTCAATTACTGAGGAACATGTGTGCCTGTGCAAACGCCATAGAGAAGGAAAGAAAGTAAAATAGAGAGACAGAGCGATAGAATCAAGTAAAGATGAATTTATTTTAAGTTCCAGTATCAAAATATTTTTAAACCACTACTGTTTATTAATAATGCAACCATATTTGAGATAACAAAAGAAAAACATATTTTGAAACCTCATTGTAACTACGGTCTCTATAGTATTACTTTGTTAGTTATGAAAACTATAGTTTTCAACTTTGCCACTGAAGACATACCTAATATTAGAGCCTGCTCAACATGTATATATACATACAAATATAACCCTTAATCTCTTGTTTGAATCTAAATTCACAGCAGAATCTCCATATACCTTATAACAACTTTACAGTCTTTTTTCCACAAAGTAATATCCTGTATTGGCTTATTATGACATCAGAAAGCCAACTCACGCAGAAATCCTGTAATTGAAAGCATACCTAATTAGGACAAGACACTTCTGGCTCTTTGAGTTCAAAACGATCCCTTTTTCTTGTTTTTAGGGCTCATTATACAATACACTGCTAATAATGACCATCATGCATTAACCGCCAACCCTACATAATTGTTGTAACGTTAATTATACTGAAAATAAAACCCTTTTTGAGAGAGAGAGAGAGAGAGAGAGAGAGAAAGAGAAAGAGAGAGAGAGAGAGAGAGAGAGAGAGAGAGAGAGAGAGAGAAAGAAAGAGAGCAAGAGAGAAAGGCATCCAGCTTGATTAAGCTTGCCAGGAGTCTATTGGAGTGGCCTTAATGAGTACTCGACTGTGCTGCGGAATGTGTTAACTTGTTCTAAATAAACCTATCATTAGCATTTTTCCCTTTAAAAGGAATAATTTCAACTTTGATATTCTTAATTGTGCTTAAGGGCCTATTCGCTAGTTTGCTTGTCCTCAAATGCTCTAACGCTCAAGACCCCCTCTTAGACCCATGCTGTGAGCGTTGTGGGGGAACTTTTCCAACATTTAACAGTTGCCTTTAGTTCTGGGAATCCATAATAAGGGCTTGCATGGCCTTTAATGGAACATTAACATACGCACACAGTAATAACTGCAGAGTGAATATTATTCCAAGGTAGATATGGTCTAAAATCAACCGATTATCTATTCATTCGAAGGCTTGAGAAACTCCAGCGCCCATATGTAAAAGATACATACCACAAGCCAACGCTGTACAATGAAAGTGATCAATCATATTTAACACTGACTTTCAAATAGAGTCAGCAGATAGACATTTCTGGGACGAGGGGGGGGTTGGGGGAGGAGTAGGGGGGTGAAACTGTGATCCAGGGAAGAAGAAATAGACCAGACTCGCTTGCTTCCCCCGTTTCTCCCTGTGAGAAGGGGGAGGGGTGGTGAGGTAGTGGTGGTGGTAGTTTGGGGGTGGGGGTTGGGGGGGATGTAAATTGCGCCAAGCTGAGCCTGCTCAGGGCACTGCAGAGGAAGAAAAAGGGGAGACTGTTGTAATTTGCATGTGGCAGCAATGCTAGCCAATAGAGGGTACTGTTGCCTTACAAGTCCAGGGGAAACGACACACAGGACTAGAGTGGAGGAATTAGTCTTTCCAATCAACTGAACGATCAAGTCCACCTCTCCAAACACTGAGACCATCTCAGTAAAATAACAGGCAGAATGTATGTTGTCCAATCCAACCTCACTCAGGGTTTGTCACTTTTGGCCAAAAGCCAAACTGTACAATCTATATAAATATCATGTTTTTGTTTTCATTGGGTAACTTCCAGGACTCAAAATACAGTTTGATTTTGACCAGGGTAAAATAACTGACTTTCATCACCAAAAGCAAAAAGGTTATTTGGGATTATAATAAACCCAAAGGTATGCAAATGAAGGGCAAAACTGGGAAGCTGAGCTGAAGGTTGGAACAGGCTTCGTCCTTAAACCGATCATCTCATGAGAAGAATAGCCCTCTAAACTTGAAATAAGGAGGGGAAATGATGCGATTGAGAGGTGACTGCACCTTTCCACCATCTGACTAATGGGCCAATCAAAGCGGAAGGACAAGATGCACATTCTGAGGGGGCGCCATGCGTGCTAGCTAACTCCAAATGGACATTTTTCTTGTTGACCCCCAGAGTAATGATTGAATGCTTTGTGGTATCAAACTTTTCACCGCCGAGGCAATGATGGCCGTCAAAATGTTCTTTGAAGATCTTAGAGGATTTGTCAGACGACACCCTCAACCCATCAATTAGTGCAACGGCCTCCACCACTTTCTCCCACTTCTGCGGGAGCAGTTGACCACAGACATCGTTCAAAATCATTTTCGGCTCTGAGTGTATGGGACTACCACAGTCATGACCATCAACACTTTATACATCATGATATAGGCATACGTGCTGATAAGTTGTTTAAATTAGATAAAGAATAAAGGTTGATGGGATTGTGATAACTGGCCATGGTGCTGCGGTTGCCAAAATATTTGTGGGTGCATCGTGTGTTTAGATCCTTTCTAAAAAATAAGTAAAAGTGTTGTCAGGGGAGTCAGGTGGCTGAGCGGTGAGGGAATCGGGCTAGTAATCCGAAGGTTGCCAGTTCGATTCCCGGTCATGCCAACTGACGTTGTGTCCTTGAGCAAGGCACTTCACCCTACTTGCCTCGGGGGGAATGTCCCTGTACTTACTGTAAGTCGCTCTGGATAAGAGCATCTGCTAAATGACTAAATGTAAATGTAATGTAAATGTTGTAAAGTTTTATCTATGTCACCATACTCACCTGGTTTTCCGTCTTCAACCATGTCACCCATTGAGAATAAACACAAATCACATCTAATCCCACGCTGTAGCTTTCATATCCACAGCAGTTAAAACACTGGCATCGACTTCAGTCTTAAAACTGACAATGATTTACATTTCAACTTAATGCTCTCCGATTTGCGTTATGAGGACAAAGCAGTAGAAATATGCTTCTTAAATAGAAGTGGGAGTTTTGTTGTACGTGTTACAAAGGCATGATTTGGAACAACCTGCAATCCTTTCTTTTTCTTGTAAATGAGCATGGGAAATCTATTTATATACACCCACTAGAGAAAGAGTGAGAGAGGGATACAGAGAGAAAGAGAGAGAGAGAGAGAGAGAGAGAAAGAGAGAGAAAGAGAGAGAAAGAGATAGAAGGGAAAAGCTTGGCTCGAAGACTGTCAAGCTGGTGAGTAAAGACGCCCGAATGGCATACCGCCGCGCCAAGACGAGCCGTGAAGAAGAAGAAAAAAGAAACAGAGAAGACACTGGGACTGACAGCCAGAGGAAGGGGACTCAAGGCGGTGCGAATGGGTGCCGAACAAAGTAACAAAAGTCCAAAACGCTGTTCGCAGTCGCATGCTGTTACATGGTGCTCGTAAAACCTGCGGCAGGGCCACCACGGATTACAGAAGGCCTTTTTCACGCTAAACCCCCCCCACCACCCACCACCCCCCGTCCACCAGATGAGACGATCTGCCTACCTGACAACACCTGGCAACGGAACAAACCATCTCCTCTAATCTTGATGTGAGAGGGCGGCTCAGGTAGGCCGCTGTGTAAGGGGATGTCGAAAATCGGAATAAAATAAAACCTTTGGATACTAGGCGTGCAGAATCCCCCACCGATGGAAGAAATTGAGAGATTCATATGAGAATATGACCCTGTTACATATCCTAAATAGCCTATATACGTTAAAATTCTCAAGACACGAACGAATGTACGGATTAAATATCTGACAGCTGTTTTGCCTCCAGGCATTAGATAGGAGGGTTTAAGTCATTGGCATTGGCCTATCAATGGGGTGAAACAGACGTGTGAACCGCTGGTTTCACTTTTCGTGGCAATAAACTGTTGGTTGTTCAAGAGAACTCTTACACCACTTCGATATTTGTGGTTCAGTTTTGTTCAAGAAAAAGTAGTTAAGAGTTTGTTTATTCATTCTCCAAATTGAGTCTCTCTCTAAAGTTAAAAGTTTGTTATGTGTCCTTATAAAAATGTAAGCCCTACTGTTTGACTGAGTACAGTATGTAACGTGGTCTAATTTGCAGACATGCTTTACGGACAACCCTTTTAGGGTACATCAACATTGACAAGAAAAAACGGGAAGTTATGACAGTAAACCATCCCTTTAACCCCCAAAAAGTTGACAAACATAGACGGTGGAGGGGTTCAACAAAAGAGGGATGAGACTGAGGCACACAGATACAGACAGAAGGACAGGGGAAGGCTGCGGTTGTGTGTGTGTGTGGTGTGTGTGTGTGTGTGTGTGTGTGTGTGGGGGGGGGGGGGGGCGTGTGGGGGAGGCAGGTTAAGTGTGAGTGTTGGGGGAGAATGTGCAGCTCCTGCATTGCTCTCTATATCATAACCATATGGTCTTCCACCCGAGTACAGACAAGGCTTTATCTCTCATCTGCTCCCCAGCCTGTCTGCAGGCAGTGGAACCCTACACGGACACAGAGCAGAAGCCCTTTCTTGTCAGCTCACACTGTCCAGTTTTCTGTTCTGTTATTTCCTGATCATCAAATGTCATGAAAAGTTATTTAATCATTGATTTTTGGTCACCGACTCCATTGAATTCATTCGTGAATGAACATCTTACTGTGAGTGACATCATGTTTAGGGCCTACTTTGACCCTTTCATGTCCATGTTATTTGCAGTCATGGACATATGCAAGTGCACAGACAAACGCATGCAGCAAATACACAAACACACACACAGCCACACACAGCCTCACACACTCCACACATGAACACTCTCTCTTCACCAAATAAGTATGCAACAAATGCATTAAATACATATGCACACACAGTCACAAATACACACTTACTCCAAAACACGTGCAGCCTCCAATACCCCCCCCCCCCCCCCCCGCCCACCCCCCCCCCCCCCCCCCCCCCACACACACACACACACTACCTACTCCCCCTTACACGGTACCCTGATGCACCTTTCTCCCTTACTGTCGACACAGTCTAGCTTACATTTGCCTACCCCCAAGTTCCCCTCCTCCATTGCTGAGCAGGGATAGAAAACAAACATTCATCCCGGTAACCAGTGTCTCGTCAATCAGCTCCAGTAAGACATGCAGGGATATTACCAGCCCAGCCCCATGTAGAGAGAGCTCATCTCATCTGAAACTGAGAATTGCACTAAGTGCCTCTCATGTGTGTCACGCAGTCACCGGAGCAAGCAATACGGTTGCAACACACCGGGGGACTGCGTCATATCAGCGTTTTACAGGCTATAGCACAGTGTCGTATGAAGATATAGATTTTCACTCCTTTTTCAAATTTGTTTACAGGTGTTGTTTTGTAATTGATAAGTGTGATGTTGGTAAGGCCCTGGGAATTAGTTTCTGTTTTCTCTTGGAATTTAAAATGTAGTAATAAGGCAAGGGTGAAAACACGAGCGTTATTCAAAACTATCTTATCTGTCATACGTCGAAAGATTCCAGGGAGGAAGAAGAAATACAGCCTAATTGATTATTGACAGCTTTATGAGGTGGTCACTCAATCGTATTTTGCTGTTGAATTTGTTAACATTTTCAAATAGTCCATGATTAAATAGAATTTACTCTGTAATAATTGTACACATTTAACCTCGATTGTAGGTTATAGAGGCGTGGTAATTTGGTTGATTATAGGGCATTTTAACTCAAAAGTCCAAGAACCTTTGATAAGTAAAGTTAACAAAGGTTTATAAAATAAGATGACAATAAGGTTATCGAGAACAATACATGGCCAGATTGTAAATTAAAATAACTAATATTCGAAGATGTACAGTTATTATTCCGTCTATTACTGGGTCTTGATAGTCTTAGCAAAATTGCAACAAATCTAAATTCAGCATTTTCTTACCCTAATTCACAGATAAATAAGATATTCTTGCTAACGCATTTGGTTGGAACAGTTATTGTTGCTCACATAAATCAACGTAAAATGCGATTCTAAACACAAAATCGTTGGCTATAAGTAAGATAGGCTACAAAGGGCCTGATCACTATTATTCGGATGTCTTACAGATATTATAGGCTATTTAATTAGCTATATTACGCATGCAAAATAGACTCCAAGCAAAAGCATCTTATATCCTGAAGTTCTTTTCAGAAAAATGTCACAGTAGGCTACAGATCATATGTTTGATGCAACTTTGGTTAGACGCGTATCGGTGTAAATCATCCTTGCAAAGTTGTAGGCCCTGTGTGTCCATTACGGTTTGTAGACTATATTCAAAGAAAAGTCCTATGCGCAGAACAGAATAACGCACTGGCAAGAACAACTTTCTTGACCACTTTGCTAAAAGGTCACCAAATGTATTAATGCTATTGACCTTAGACAAATCCTCCACGTTTCTGAGATATTAAAAACGTTTTATAGAATTTGACAGGTGCCGACGACATATGCAACTGAAATGAAACTCAAAAGACTTCAATGTGCATAACTGCCCCTTTGGTCTGTAAAGGTGGTAACCTATAGGCTACCACAATTGAGACACTCGTTTAGTAAATTAAAAGTGTTTTTTATTTATTTGTTTAATCATTTTAGTCTTTCCGTAAAAGCGGTAAGATAAAGTTTATCGCAGTGCATTTTCTGTCGCGTCTGGTACGAACGAAGGCTGTGAGCGGCTCCGTCCACCGATGCACTGTGCGACTCGGTGGTGCGCTGCTGTCCATGCCTTGCTGGTGATCCGATAGTTGTGAAAAGCCACCACTAGTCGCCCCCAGTGCTCTTGCAGTCTCCAATTTTCCTTTCTCACTGTAGACTTAACGTCACGTCCGCACTTGAACTTGAATTTTATCCCATTGTACGGAGGCAGCCCTAGCCACAGAGAGACAGAGAGCTCGGGGGAAGCAGGACTCCGCCATCTTCACACAGAGCAAGAGTGAAAAGGGGAGAAAAAGCGTGTAGGGTCTTGATTTATTGGAAAAGGAGGTGGTAGTCTATGTGCCCGCTCTCCACAGAGCCGTACAAGGGGCGAGAGCACTCCGAGTTGAGGACACTGAGAAAGTAGCCTACCTGGCATCGCATGCCCGTGCACTCTTGAGAAGTGCCCATCACTTCTCTACCCAAGTACCGTGGACAGAATTGGATTCATATTTTGTACAATTTTCTGAACAATTTTTGATTGTTTTTTCCCCTTTTGAAGAAACGAAGTAATTGTGGTCCAGAAGCTGAGCCGCTGACTGGACGCAGAGACAGCCTACCCACGCGCGCACTGACCACCGCATTCTGATTCTTCTTTCTCAGAAGGTGGAGGGGACACTCGCCTGGGTTTGATCCTACCTGTCACTCACAGCAAAGCGTGAAACATCAAGGATATTTTTTCCCACCTTCTGTTTTTCATTCCCTTTTGGGGGGACTCGGACAGATCTCTCTCTTCTTACACCTTTGCCAAATGGTGTGAGTTGTGTAGAGACGCAGTGCAAACGCGAAAGGTGTAGCCGGGTTATCCGTGGTCTCAACACACTGCAAAGGCGCTCTCACAGTGTGGACCGAAGAGGAGAAGCGCAAAAGACACTTAGACATCTCCGACCCACGGACCCCTAGCCCTCCAGCACGACGCTTGTTCAACCCACCACGGCCGGCGGTGCGAGCGCAGGAGCAACGTCTCTTTTGTGGAGGTCCCGGGACAAGTTTAGGGACGCAATAGGAGGGAATCGAGCCGATTCTTTACAGTGCAGGTCTCCGGGCGATGCCACTGTAAATGCCAGGGCAATGTCCCGTCGTAAGCAGGGGAACCCGCAGCACGTGTCACAGAGAGAATTAATAGCACGTAAGTACCTGACTTTCAATCTCAATCAAACTGAAGAATATATTATGTGCCATTCACCTTAAGTTCTAAGCGATTTCAGGACCTTTTCTGTCTAAACAGTAGATCAACATTAGTATTTTATCAGTGCGTAAAATCAACTAAGAAGGAACAGTTTTGAACCAAGTTTCATTGGATGATAAAGAAAACTGGTGACTGTAATGTTTTGTAATTCAAGATGAGTTTAACGTGAACTATAGATTCTACAATTTAAATACAAATGCATATACATTTATACAATACATTTTTATTACTTTGAGATGCTTACCATTCATAAGAACTTGATAAAAAAGTAGCCAATTGGGTGAACATGAAATGTTCCTTTTGACAAGGCTAGCAATATACATGCAGGGAGGCAACAAACAAAACGTAATTCAAACATTGTTTGACATATCATAGCTAATCTAAACATGATGATGTGAAGTGTCGATTTGGAGGTGCTGTTTAGGCCACGCAGGTCGGCTACCTTTGTGAGTGCAGACAAACTCTGTATGTGTATGAGAGCAAGTGAATAATCCTTATATTTCATATTTTAATTTTTACAATAATTTCTCATACCGACAAGGAGGATGACTTGATACGGATGACTAATTGTATCCACTTAATCTTAGAGAACATGCACTCGAATACTATCTTGAACTTGAAGACAAATTTCCATCAAAATGATTCTCAAAAATTAAATAACATGATTACAACAATGAGACATATGATGCCAAGATTCTATTTCTTTTAGGGTGTTGTATTTCAGAAGCTCAATAGCCTACTCTCAATGCATTTTGCCAAATCAATTAAAAACGATTTTCTTCCAATCTACGACATTTGCAACTAATGTGCTTTGAATGAACACTATACCGTCTCGGAGCGGTGGTTTGAAAATACTCAAAGACTAAAAACTTACATTACTCAGACAATTTAAATATATAAATATGATAGTTCCCCCTCCCCCTGCTTCTGCACTAGTCAGATATTCTCGCGCCATCTAGGTAAGTCAACGCATGCCACCAACCTTATTGTCTGAGATTGAACGTCTTTACATCCGAAGGGAATTTCCATTACGGCTAGGTTTTCAGCTTTGCTAATTTAAAGCATTTTGACTTAATCGATAGATACAGACATAACCATGGCGTTAAAATAAATGCATATTTAGAGAGAACAATATATATGTTAAGATATAGGTAATATATATCTTAATAATGTAGACAATAACCATTTATTGTTTTTTGAAGTGAACTTTGCAATGTTGAGATATGTTTCGTTGTCACACCTTGCCTGCTCGAAGAGTCAGGCACAGTCTAAATACCTACATACAGACTACTTTGAATTGGAAGCGTTGAGTTGTGTAAACGTTTTGGAGTCTGTCTACGTGTCGTTTAATGTAACCACAGTGCTCTTTGACCTAAATTGGAACTGAAGTACTTATATGTGTAAAAGGTGGACATTCAGCTGACAAGGGAAACATTGGGTTGCACGTGAAGTGCCTGATCCGTAATAGCTCTTATCCAGTCCCCGACGAGCCGTACCGGGTAGATCAGAGAGTAGAGAGGTGGCATGAAAGGCGGACGTGAGAAAAACAACGCAAATGGAGGCCTGCGTTTATCTTATGCATCAATGTCAATAATTAAACACATTCCTTCATTACATTTTTCTCAGTTTTTACTGCAACTCAAAATTTACAGATAATTTTTAAGGGAACATTTCCCCCAAATGTGTGACAAATAAAGCCTCCTCTTGCAAAGCTTGAATAGACCTAATCAAATTAAAAATATGTTTAAAGGATTTTAAAGATGTGACCGGAGCAATTCACTGAAGTCATATTTTTCCTCCTGTGTGCCTTAAGTCCTGTTGCCTAAATCCAACTTAACTCATAACAGAGCCCGCTGATGTCATTTGTTTCAAATGTGTTTTGTGTTGTTCTGGGTTAAGATTGTGTACTCTGCACATTCTCTCACACACCACTTTTACTTTTTATGGGCTTTGTGTGTGCGTGTGTGGAGGTGCTGTCAGTCTATGTGCATGCTTAACTGTGTGTGTATGACTGCATTGTGTGTGTGCTTGTCAACTAGCACAGTGTCTACTTCACAGTCAGCCTACCTACTACATCTTCTGGATAACATTTGTCTATTGAGCTAATCAGCCAGCCAGCTAGCCAGTCAGTCAGTCAGTCAGTCAGTCAGTCAGTCAGTCAGTCAGTCAGCTACTATTAATCTAAGAACTGAGATTATTTCCTCAACCGTGCAGCCCCAAACAGTATCCTCTCTCCATTGTTGTCCTTGGCATTCAAATGAATTCAAATAACAGCTCTGTCATCGCCTATGGAAGGGGCGAGCATGGCCAACTAGCACTGACTTAAACTCTGCAGGAGACTTTACACTGAGATGGCTGTGTGGCAAATGTAAAGCAAGTGTAAGACGTCTCCAGTTTAAGGTCGATGTTCTACGCTGTGCAGCAATACACCTGTATCCACACATGTATGCATGTATGTGGAGTATATACATACAGTATAAACAAGTACAGTGTCGCGCACGCACGCACACTCTCACACACACTGCAGGGCCTGGAAGTCTCCTGCCACCCTGTCAAAGTGAAGGCAGTTTGTGGTAGGAACGAGAGGCTGTGAGTGCATTGCTAATGAATGAAAATGCAAGCTAAACACACACACACACGTGCACACACATACTTGTGTCAAAACAACAAAGACGTTCATGTGTGTACACATTTGATACAGATGACTCTTTGCATGAGTGTGTGTTTGCGCGCCTCAACATGCTTTCATGCAACACATACAGATCTGGGTAAGGGAATGCAGGCAGTGAGCTGTCTGTGTACTATCAAGCCTTAATCTTCAGCAGGTCCAACCAGTCGAAAAGTTAAGACAGACACACAATGAGAAGTACGACCCTTGAAAATTGCATATTTTAAATGCGGAATATATACAATGGTTTTAGAATGATAGTTAAGTGTACGTGCATGCACACATGTATGAAAATGAACACACCCGTACACAGCATTACCACTATCTGTTTATTTTGTTATATTGTGCCCTTAGAGAGTATATTAGAAGCAGTTTATTACGTGTCTAATACACTTTTAAGACTATTTTGAAGGGAAACAATTAAGAACGTTATACTTTCAATTATATGGTGATATTGAATGATTTAAAGTGTCTGTTGAGTTTTCTAAAAAACGATCTTGGGGCAGATTTGATTGGTTAGGTCTCTGGAAAAGTGAATTATAAATATAGCACCAGTGAAGAGATGTTTAATCTCCTCTGTCATTTCCACTATTTTACTTCAGGGGGAGGTCTTGGGAATGTAGTAAATGTGTGGGCTTAAGCGTGTGTGTGTGTTAAGACGTGTGTGTGTGTGAGCGCAAGGCATAATCAACATGTCATCTGTGGTATGTAGTGTGAGTTAAGTATTGCTTTTCCTTTTGGATTCTCCTCTGTGTCAAAGCCAGTTTTAGGTACAGTTCTAGCTGTTCATTTGTGTGGAAGTGTGTGTTTTGGCACGAAGGACCTAAAGTTCTCCACCAGTACTACATTATCAAATACATATTTTCTTTCAGCCCAACATATTTTGCTGTTACTTATCGTGCCACCTCCAGTATTACTTGAACATTTGAATCAGAATATCCAACTGTTTTGTGGATCATTTAAATATTTATTATATTGCTCTATATTTTTTACAAACCATTTTAAAGTTTTTTTTCTCAACAAAAACAGAAGGACATTTGCAGACCAGTGATTTATAGACAGAAGATAAAACGATGTTGAGAGGCTCCGTTCAGCTGGTGACATTGTTCACACACACACACACACACACACACACACACACACACACACACACACACACACACACACACACACACACACACACACACACACACACACACACACACACACGCACACACCCACGCACGCACACAAGTGCACATACACACACAACTCCCTGTTCTCTTACAGCACCACACAAACACACACACACGCACACACACACGTACATACACGCATACACACACTTTAAACACATGTTACACCGAGCGAGTGAGAGAGACGTGTGTAAATTGCAGTAGGCCACTTGAGATGCACGTTTCCTCTTTGCCTTGTCAAATCGGGGGACACCCTGCTGTGCACCGTCTTTGTTAGACAGAGAGAGAGAGAGAGAGAGAGATAGAGAGAGAGAGAGAGAGAGAGAGAGAGAGAGAGAGAGAGAGAGAGAGAGAGAGAGAGAGAGAGAGAGAGAGAGAGGAGAGCGGGGGGAAAGTGCAGAAGAAAGAGACAGAAGGAGAAAGAGAGAGTGGGGTGGAGGGGGACCTTGAGATGCAAAGCAGAGGAATGGCATACACTTGGACGTGCGATTGAAGTGTCACCGTCGGTGTGTGTATATTGCTTTGCGTAAATGAAACACCTGCATGGGGTACAACACTGTGTCCTCCTCTTAAAAAATCATCACCCCTTGAAAAGATAACTGAATACTTTACATTTCTCAATCTGACCTTTTTATAAAGGCCTCTTCACAAACAACACTATATGATCACACAGTATAAAAACTCAGTTATTTATTCAAGTGGTATTCCTACCAGTCCCTCAAAAAGTTTTCAAATTCACCTAATTGAAGCAAAACTGGGACAAGGAAATGTCTCTAAATTTCCCTTTTAAAGCCTCAGAAATCAACTCCCTGGTATTGGGTAACATTAGGTGTGTTATTTACCTTATAGCCCGATAGCGTTTCTGTGTGTGTGTGTGTGACACAGAAACACAAAAAGTATCTTGCGAGTGGGTGAATAATTTAGTGTTAGACAAAGGCTTCAGAAAAGCATGCCTAAACTCATTCTTCTGATGAGGAGGACGTCTGCTTGTTCGACCGCTATTCCTGCCCCTAATACCATCTGAGAGCAGCTCTCTCTCTCTCTCTCTCTCTCTCTCTCTCTCTCTCTCTCTCTCTCTCTCTCTCACACACACACACACATTCTGCATCTCTATTTCTCACCTTTCTCTCACTGAGACATACACACTCTATACCCCTCCCCCCCTCTCTCTCTCCCTCTCTCTCTCTCTCTCTCTCTCTCTCTCTCTCTCTCTCTCTCTCTCTCTTCCTCTTTCCCCCTTCCCTTCCTTCCTTCTCCACAGCTTGCATACCAGAATGGAGGTTTGCTTAGTTTAGGGATGGTGAGCTGTCTGTCTGTCTGTCGTCACTGAACCTGTTAGCTCTGTCCTGACTCTTTGACTTCAGTTGTGACTGATCTTGCTCCCCTTTTCTCTTTCTCTCTCTCTCCCATTCTCTCTTTTTCCCTTTCTCTCTCCCCCCTCTTTCTGTTTCTCTCTTTCTGGACCTGCATCCTTCCACTGCTAGGGGGAGCTCTTAGTCTGTGAGTGCTGGTGGCTCATGCAGTTCTAGTGAGAGAGAGACTAAAAAAGGCAGCACATTTGATGCTGTAAACGTGTATGTGTGTGTATTCTGGTTGTGTGTGTGTGTGTGTGCGCAGCTGAAGCCATGTGTAGTAATGTTGGTCTGAGAAAGAGAGATAGTCTGTTTGTACGAGTACGAGCGTGTCTGAGCACAGGGGAGGAGGTGTACATCTGTGTACGAGTGTGTGTGTGTGTGTGCGCCTGTTTGTAAGACTGTGGGTGTGTGTGCGAGGGAGTGGGGAGTAGCTAGAAGTTGCGTGAGGCCTTTTCTGACGACCCTGCGTTGATGTCTTTGATGATATCGACATCAACACACCAACGCGTTTCGACTCCAACTGTCAACGGCTCGACTCTGGCAGCTGGCCTCGCAACATCCGCAAACCATCTTTCTTCTGTGTCTCTCCCTCTCCCTCCCTCTCTCTCTCCTTCCCGCCCTCTCTCTTTCTCTCAATCTAAAGATTTCTGATCAATTGGCCTCAACTGACGAAACTTCAGAACTGGCAAATACTGGAAACAGCACTACTGTAAATTGTGAATGAACAATCTTCGATGTGTTTCCTATTGTACATGTATCATTTGAGAAGTGAGAACTTCAGCTCCAGTAATCTCAGTTCTGGGCTCTAGGTTTCCGCACAATGTCGTAGTCGTGTATTTTCGGAGAAAGCAGCGGTAGGTAGATCCTGTTTGACACGGAACACATCGTAATGCAGCGGCACATAAACAGATGCAGGGCTGAAACATAAGGTGAGCTCCCCTCGGTCCCATCTCCTTCCCCAGATGAGGTTCTCTCCCCTGAGCAATCTTACAAAATGTCTGCCCGGCCACTCTGATTAATACATGTGCATATTCTCCCCCCATTCTCCCCCCTTCTCTTCCCTCCCTTCCCTCCCCTCCCCTCATTCACGTTCAGATATCCAGCGTCTTTGTTCTCATGGAGGAGAAAAGGAAGAGAGGCACACTCCTAGTCTGATGTTTAGCGAGGAAGATGTGTGTCTGTGTGAGAGTGTGCGTGTTTGGTTGTGTCTTTAAGGGCATGTAGGAAAAGTGCTTATGTGCTTACGGTGTGTGTGTCTTCCAGCTTGAGATGTCAGGATGTCTGTAGAGGTTTTACTGTGTGGAATCCACAGCCGGACTTGAATGTGTGTGTGTGTATGTCAATGTGTGTGCGTGTGCAAATATATGTGTGTGCGAGGACATACTTAGCACATACTAAAAGCCTTTATTTCTATGTATGTAAAAGAGGTCAAATCTCCTTTTCTAATCTCTCATTTACACTGTGTGTGTGTTTATTTCTACCTCTTCTAATATCCATGCATTTCTGCCTCTGAATCTCTCCTTTCTAATCTGTAGCCTTGAGTCAGTGTAACCAACTCTTCTCTCTTTCGTACACACACATACCACACACACACACACACACACACACACACACACACACACACACACACACACACACACACACACACACACACACACACACACACACACACACACACTTACACACATCCACTAATGTTCCCCTGGTGAGCCAGCTCTGATAGAGTGTTAGCCCTGCTTACACTGTCTCCCTGTAGACAACACTGTGTTAATCTCATTTTACCTTTCTCTCTCCTTCTCCCTCTGCTTCTTTCTTCCTCGTCTCTCTCCTTCCCCTCTCTCTCCTTCCCCCTCTCTCTCCTTCTCTCTCTCCCTTTCTCCTTCCCTCGCTTTCACTCTCTCTCCCAACCTTTCCCGGTTATCTTTCGACCTCTCCATGTTTGCACCCTCCCTATATTAAATTACACCCTTACTAGACTTGGTCGGTTGAGAAGTTTGTCTTACTAACTACAGAGCTAACTGCTTTGTTACAGTAACCCTACTATTTACACTTTAGGCTTTGGTGTCTGCAACTCTCTCTCTCTCCCTCTCTCTCGATCTATTTACACTTTAGGCTTTGGTGTCTGCAACTCTCTCTCTCTCCCTCTCTCTCGATCTATCTATCTCTCTCTCTCTCTCCCTCTCTCTCTCTCTCTCTCTCTCTCTCTCTCTCTCTCTCTCTCTGCCCACACGTGTGCATTCAAGGTTCACAATATATTTAAAATACAAAAAGAATTTCCAAAATTCAAGACAGAATTGTAGGAAACAAGAGGATTTAACTGTCCACAGTAATGCCTTTGTTACACACACACACACACACGCACACGCACACGCACACGCACACACACACACACGATGTGTTTGTTTTGGAGTATAAGTCTTTATTCAGTTTGGGAAGAAATGTTTGTCAGCATGTGGGATTGTTGATAGATGCACGTAAATACAGTAAGCATTTGAACAGATTACTGTGTGTTGTATGTGTTACATCTTGTTTGTACTGCATATATGGCCATACTGGACATTCTCCGCCCCTAGCACATGTTTCATGTTCCATTCACAGGCTGCAGGGAGAGGCCCAGGGTGGCTGGGTGTTGTAGCCTGGCCACGGTGCCTCGTTCTGAGCCGCGGTGACATCTCTCTGGGCCTGTTTGTTTGTTGTGTGCTGGATGAATTGGAGGGTTTGTCCAAACGCCTTCTGTCTCTCCCGGGCTCGCGTATGGACCCTGTCACAGTCTCCTATCGCTGTCTGAGATTTGGCAGAGACGGAATGGGGCAGGGTGTGTGTGTTTGCTGGTTTGAATTAGTGTGTGTGTTTTAGTTGGGCTGTGCATGAGGATGTACTACGTATGTATGCATGTATGTATGTATGTATGTATGTATGTATGTATGTATGTATGTATGTATGTATGTATGTATGTATGTATGTATGTATGTATGTATGTATGTGTGCATCTTATGTGTGTGAGCGTGTGTCTGTGTGATACTGTTACTCAGCATCTGTTTGTATGCCGACTAACAGGCTTGTTTGGCGAGACCAAGATTGACAGTGGGTGAATATTAGACTGGGGTTAGATGCTTGGCTTTGGCCCTCTGAGTCATTTGAATTGTGCGCCAGACAGGTGTGTCTGTCATATGTCTTGTGTGTGTGTGTGTGTGTGTGCTGTATCTGTCTCCAATCTCACATGTCAACAGCCTAGCCGTTTGACGCCACCACAAGCAGTGAAACAATAAGCCCACTTGTAAACTCTTGCCTTTATAGTTTGATTAGGACTTTTCTCTTGGTTTTATTCAATTCCAGACCGCCTTCCTCTTCTACAAATGTACTACTATGAATGGCTTTAATCAGCAAAGAATACATTTTAGATCTGGCCAGAAGCTTTCATGATTTCAATGGTGAAATGTACAGTTTCAGTTCTTAATAAATAAATAAAACAATATGAAATCAGTATAAAGAAAGAAAATATGTGTCTTTTCAAATAAACGACCTTCACTTCGTATCAAAAGCTTAACGGGAGAGAGAAAAGTCAAAAAGCAGTTGGAGTTTAAACGTTATCAGCTCTGTGTTTGTAGACTGTCTTTCTTATCTGTGCATGTTGCCGCATAGCAAATTTGAGTGGTTTCGCTTAGTTAACGGTGTTTATAGCAAAAGGGGGAAATCATAGTACATAAATGGCGTGACGTGTATTCTGAAACATCGCGTTGACATTCCGCTCCGCGCCGAAAGATGACCGTGGCGAAAAGTTAGCTGAGAATATCGCTACTATTGCTGGAGGTGTTAGTTACATAACCAACTGGAACCAAACTCTGCAGGCATTTTTGGGCATCCTTGCCTGACTTCCTTTACGATTGTCCAAATACCTGTCAGTAGCAATTGTGTTCCTCCTTTAGGATTTCAAAGTGTTTCATGGGAGTTTCTCAGCGCCAAGAAAATGGCAGGTTAACAATGCAGCAACAGCATCTTTCCATGCCCTCGCGAAAATACCTTGTTTTGCCAATCTATCATTTTTAAACACATCCTATTATTACTGTACATATGTCGATTTTTTGTTCTTACGTTACCACCGGAAATCGCATGATCTTTCTGAGTCACTTCAACACCTTATTAGGTAAGTTAAATGAGGTCTTAGTTTGGGGCTTTCTTTCTCTTCTATCATTGCATCTGTTATTTGCATAGATGAAGACTTGCAAGGCCACCGTGTGCAACTGACAAATTATGCGTGACAGAGATACATATACAAAAATTATAATTGGAAAATACCTTGTCACTTGGTCTCAACATCCTAGAAGACCCAGGAACTTCAATTCTATAGGTTACCATTACAGCCTACACCCTGGGTAGACTTTTACTCAATGTCTCCTGAACTGAACTATCAAGACAGCTTTCTTATGTCTGCAGCTCCCTGTCCAGCTCCCCCCCCCCCCGTCCCTTTTTGGGTGTGTGCTGGACAAAGATGAATGCCATTTGACATTTCTTCCTGGAATTAGATGAAGTATTTGATAATGATCAATGAGAGTGAGTCGGATTGTTACCTAGGAGACAGTGTTGTTATCCAGGGTGGTACAGAAAGGGTGCTATAAATGTTTGTGTGTGTGTGTATGTATGTGTGTGTGTGTTCACCCACCAGTGCTACCTGTACTGGCTTGTTGAACTTCACAATATTTTGTCAAAGACAAATAGGCAATTCGCATTCTTCTTAGTTAAGGTGTACGTCCGTTCATGTTTTGAATACTACTGGTTTTGTTGACTTGCAGCCCCAGTCTAGTCTAGACTAGTCCCATCTCGTCTGACTTAGCTTGGCCTAGAAATGTGTTCTTGGATTGAGCTGTTCTGGCAGTCTTCAGAAGCTCTCTTAAAGAAAATGAGTTAGAGGGAACAACCTATCCCTCACATTGTCAAACAGAGCCATACTATACTTACATTCAGTGATGTGATCAAATAAGACATCATTGAAGAAATACATTTTGTATTCGTCAGTATTTCCAATACTTTGGATTTCACATTCATCTCCCTTAATTAAGATAATAATTAACATATTTTCGGAGCAGTGGAGACGTTCTAAGCTGCTTATATTCCATATGGTGAGCCGAGGCTTGGAGTGGTCAACTTTCTAGGTCACACACAGAGTGTTCTTCCAGTATTGTTTAGCGCGAGTTGTTGTATGCTGATCTCTGTGGCCTGTTCATTTACATACGTGAACCTCTGCAGCCTAATTTGATGCACAGATGGCCCAGTCTTGCCTGCAGGGCTCCTAGGCTCTCTGACTATCTGTGTGTGGGGGTCGTTAGGATCAGGCCGTGGCATAAATATGCACGCACACACACACACACACACACACACACACACACACACACACACACACACACACACACACACACACACACACACAATAAAGACATTACCACAGACAGACAGAAACATGAACACATGCAAACACTCACGCAGGCCTACACACACACACACACACACACACACACACACACACACACACACACACACACACACACACACACACACACACACACACACACACACACACACACATACACACACGTCATGGCATGCAAACACACAGACTAGCCAGCTGATGTCTCCCCCCCCCCCCTTGTCTTATAACACAACACAGTGGTTGCATGTACAAAGCGATGTCCTGCACACGTAGACAAGATGCCGGCATAGTGGACCAACGATGACCACCCCTCCTCAGACGCCGCATGCGATCCTCTCACCCACGTCAAATCATCCGGCGTGGATGAAACACAAACTGCCTTCACACGACGCGACACGATTGTCAGCCGTTTTTTTCACTTTCAGTTGCCATTTACGAAAGCCCTTAAGAAGCAGATGAGAGGAAATGTACCTTCTCCCTTTAACAGCGTTAGCGTCGACAAGCAAATCGAACAGGCAATGCCGACGGTGAGAAAATAAACCTGTGCCAAAAATCAACATGGATGCCAAAGGTGGGCTCCTGCATCTGGAGCCTGCCGCTGCAGCTTGACATTACAAATCTGTCTGCATTTATAATTTGGAGCGTGGACAAATGGCAGAAGGGTGGCCAGCTTGGTGGTGATCCATCATCTAAAATTAGTGGAGAGGAGAGCGAGTCCTGGGGGAGATGTAAACAGGGCTACCTGAGCACACTGCCAGGGGCTCCGAGGCTCTCTTGGAGCTCTGTTCTACTGACTCTGATTCTGGCTTGCTCTGCCTCTGATTCTTCTGCCTCTCTGTGTTTTCCCCCTGGTCTGGTAATCCTACCTCCAGGACTCCACCCTTCTGTTTGTGACAAGGTGTTTCTTCCTCTGTGTTTGTCAAATATCATCGTTGTGGTGATGACACCAAAACAGCCTCTTTCCTCCCTCCCTCCCTCTCTCTCTCTCTCTCTCTCTCTCTCTCTCTTTTTTTTCTCTCTCTCTCTCTCTCTCTCTCTCTCTCTCTCTCTCTCTCTCTCTCTCTCTCTCTCTCTCTCTCTCTCTCTCTCTGCCTCGGTACTCACCCTGCCCCTCCCTCCCTCTCCTCTATTCCTCTACCCGCCTTCTGCCGCTGGTGTGTGTGGATAACATCTTACCCAGAGTTCCTGCGATAGCATCACAGTTTATGTTCGGCCTCACGCATCTACAAACAGAACTCTCTGCACGCTTAAACCTGAACCAGAGAGTGGTCGAATACAGTAGGACACACACGCACGCACACCCCCCCCCCCCCCCCCCCCACACACACACACACACACACAGCCTGTCACAATCAAAGGCTTTGACATACACACAGGCTCACTCAGGCGAGCACACACACACTCTCATACTCGCTCAGGGCTGCTCAGAACGAGGCTAACAGCTGCAGCTGAGGTTAGTGCTCGGTGCAGGGTGAAGACATGCGCTATGGCGAGTCGAGGTCAGGAGGGTCGCAGTACAACACACGCAGGAAATGGCGCCCTGTGAGAAAACCGTCCGTCAGAAAAAGTAGTTTATTTCATCTCTAACAGTTCAGAGGCGGGGAGGGGTGTGTGTGAGGATGTAAGTGTGGAGAGAAGCGAGGGCGTGTGTGTATGTGTGCGTGTGTGTAAACTGTCAGCTAAAGGGGTGATTGTATGATTGGTGAGATGGTGTGATTGTGTGGCTGCTCTGGTTGAAGAGGTGAGTGTACTGTACACTGCCACTGTCCCAGGCAGGCTTTTCCCTGCCTTCTTTAATGAGTGCTTCTCGTTAACCCCCACCTGGCATTTACACAGTGTGGTGATGGCACCCGGACATTAGAGATGTTATGTTAGAGAAGTGTTCAAATGTGACTTCAAAATGAAGGGTATGGGGGGGGGGATATAAATGGAGATGTTCAGTGTACTGAGACAGAGAGTGTCTTGTGACAGCAGAACGGACAGGGGGGTAAAGGTAGAGTGTGTGTGTGACAAAGAACAACCTTTGAGGTTCTGTTTATCTAGGTGATGGACTCAACCTGCACATCTGCATAGCTTCATGCTTTGGCGGCCGTGCAAACACCTCTCCTCTTGCAATCCCTCCATTCATCTTCCCTTCCTTCGCCTCCTGTCTGTTCTGTCTATTTCTGTATCTTTCTCGACTCCTCCCTCCCTCTCTCGCTCCTCTTTTCCTTTATTACTTTCTCTTTCTGTCTTTCTTTTTACTTTGTGCATATAGATTTTTTTTATCTCTTTTCATTCACTTCTTTTTTTTCCTCCATCCCTCTGTCTCCAGCTCTAGGCTGCATATTTATAGCGCTGTGACTTTTCTGCTTGCTCCCAGCCCCACACATGCAGATTTATCAAAATGTCCGCCACTCGCCTGAGTGTGTGTGTGTGTGTGTGAGCAAGAGAGACACAGACACACACACCGAGAAGGCTCTGCCAGGTGTGTGGTCGTCGCGGCAATCAGGGGAAACTGAAAATAACTGTCTCCTCAGCAAAACAAGCGAGTCTTTACCCAGGAGTTCTCTGCTCCACTGTGAAGCAAGACCTACTGTATCTTTATACAAGTACAGAACTTGCCTGAAAGATGAGCTCCTGTAGCCCCTACCTTGTAATGTTGAGAGAATGTGTACACAAAGAGGTTATAAGCAGACTCCTATTTAGATATCACCAACTGAAATACACTTTCAGCATGCAACTTTAATAATATTTTCTCTTTTTCCCCTTCCCTCCCTCTCTCTCTCTCTCTCTCTCTCTCTCTCTCTCTCTCTCTCTCTCTCTCTCTCTCTCTCTCTCTCTCTCTCTCTCTCTCTCTCTCTCTTCCCCTCTCTTCCCCTCTCTGTCTCTTTCTCCTCCGTCTCGCAGCAGAGACTGACCATGTGGACGGTGGCGCCATCCTCTCCGAGGCCCCTCCCTCTCTCCCACGCCCTCTCCCTTCCACAGGCCCAAGCCCTGGCGCTGGGCCTGCCCCACCCCCTGGACCCCAGCCTGGTGGACGGCCTGCCGGCCGAGCTACGCGGCGACCACGACCTCCTGACCTGCGGACAGTGCCAGACCAACTTCCCGCTGGGCGACATCCTGCTCTTCATCGAACACAAGAAGAAGCAGTGCCACGGCCTGGCGCCCGCCGGCTGCTACGACAAGATTACCGACCTCAGAGGGGGAGGGGGCGGTGGAGGGAACGGCGTCCTGTCCTCGCAGCCCAACCACCGCCAGACGCATCACCTGATCCAGAATCACCATCATCATCCCCACCACCAACGCAACGGCATCGGCGAGCTTTGCAAAGTGGTCGAACCGGTGGAAATCGGAATCCAAGTGACACCGGAGGAGGACGAGGAGGGACGAGAGAGAGGAGGGAGGAGGACGCCCAGCAAAGGAATTTGCCCGAAGCAAGAGAACGTTCCAGCAGGTAAGGGTCACACAGATACAAGCACTCCAAAGAATCATTATTGAGGATAGGGCGTGGCGTGACACGAACACGTGTGTTGGGGAGAGGGAGGTAGAAGGAGATTGAAAGTAAATATGATCTGGGATTATTTGGCATTGGTTGTGTCATAGGCTGTCACTTCCTGGTTCTCTGTCTGTCAGTCTTCCGTTCTGTCTCGGCCATACACAGCACTGGGGAAAAAGGCAAACGCGTTCTCAGTAACAAGGGCACAAAATAGAGATGCCTCCTTCCCTCTCCTCGTCTACTCAGCCTATACATGTGCACACACACACACACACACACACACACACACACACAACAACAGCACCTTGCCGACTCCCTCCCTCACACACATGCTCATTTACCTCTCTGGTAGACTGAGAGGGCTTCCTGGAGAGATTGTGATGGTGTACTTTACCCAGAGATGAAGAGACAGAGAGGAGAGGGAGGGAGGTGGGAGAGGGTGTGAATACAGAGGGGTTGTTTTTCAGTGGTGTGTGTGTGTATGGGTGGGTATGGGGGAGACAGTGAGGGAAGGGGGGGGCGTGGTGGCAGAAGGACCTACACATTACCCACTCAGGGCCTCTACGCCCCCCCCCCCCCCCCCCCTCGACTGGCTGGTTGAAACAAACTGCTTCAAATGTGACAAAAAGAAAGAAGGAGAGACTCGCCCTGACTTTCAGTGAGAAATCCAGACTAAGCCCAGCTGCTTAAAAAGGTGAAAAGCTCATTAAAATTCAAATAGGCAAAGAAAAAAAGGAGGGGGGGGGGGTGAAGAAAAGGGATTAAAAAGAGTCTAGTTTCCTATTCTGTGGGGTAAAGAGGTAGTTTAGTTTGAGACCAGCTGCAGGCAGGGAAGAAGAGCTTGAGTAGTTATCTTTCAAAACAGCGCCCATCAAGTCCTTCGCATAGAACCCGGAGGGAACTCAGTGAAATGGGGCTCATAAAATAATATTCCGGCATGGACGATCACCGGGGGAGGTGGGAGCAGGAAGAGGCTTACGACACCGTTTTTGTCCTTGTTTTTTGTTCCTAGCTGGGTCTGAAATAGTTATTTATGAAGCTAACTTGCGGCACCAGAGGTCAATTATCCAAAGCTGTCGTTACACTTCAAGAGTTTAAATGTTCCTGATAAAAGGAAGGGAAACAATTACCTATCATCCGATCGAATATTTGTTATTTTCTTATTCAGACAGCCATTGGAAGTGAAAACACGCAAGCTTTCATTGCAGAGTCAGAGACCCACTGACATTCACAATACAACATATTTGAATAGTACCAACACATTCCCCACACTACAGTATGTGTAGTGCGGCAGTACTAAGTGTATTACTATCTATACCTGTTAATGTATCTTTATATATTCTGAGTGGACTAGTACAACTACTTCTGAGTGTATTAGCATGTAGCTACTGAGTAGCTAGCTCCTAAGTGTGCTGTCCTGTGGTTTTGCCCAAGCTGTAAACTACTGTTTGGGGGGAGGGGAATTCATCAATATTTTACAACCACTCTCTCTTACACCTCTGAGGCCTGTCCTGACCCATTCTCTTCTGGCCAAGATACAACTTTCTAACTGCTCTCTGGGCAATGTCATGACAAATATGTTTTTGACTCACAGAAAATACATATTCAGTGTTGTTGTTGGAGGACTGTTACAATGTTTGCAACAAAAAAAAGCTTAAGCTTCATTTGACACGTATTTGACACGTATATTCTCAAAGGGGGAAGTAATATAGAAAGGACACAAATAGGCCACTACTTAATGATATGACACAGCTGCTGCAGTATTCAGAAATCTGCTCACGCATGTGCACTAATTGATTGGTATTGTTAATTTGAGGTCATATTAATGAGACACATTATGTATATGTGTATGAATTTTGTTTACGAAAAAGCTTTTTTATTAACATAATCTAGATCTTATTGTTTGCACTTTGTGAGAATAACTCAATGTCTGGTATTAGCTGTGCTTAAGTCTGAAAGTGAAAGTGCAAAATTTTTCTTAATAACATACTAAGGAATAATTCTCACATTAAAAGCCAAAACATTATAGCGGTTCAATTGGATGTGTACTGCACCAACAGTAAACTATAT
Organism: Osmerus mordax; assembly: GCF_038355195.1. NCBI lineage: Eukaryota > Metazoa > Chordata > Actinopteri > Osmeriformes > Osmeridae > Osmerus > Osmerus mordax. Next base: position 9,126,566 of record NC_090058.1, on the reverse strand, counting down.
TACAGTAATAACATTTAATGTTTTTAAATGAACCCTCAGTATTTTACAATTTCCACTTGAATTATGTTCCAAAAAGCACAAAATTCTTCTTAAAGCTCACATTTTATTTTGAGCACATTCTCTTGCCACCTCTAGAAAATACTACAAAAGTACAGTGAAATATGACTTTGCCTTTGAAAACCATTTCTGGTTGTTTTCTCTGTGTTAAGTTTTCGTTAGGAAGGGTCTTTAGTGAGATCAAGGAAGACTGAATGGGGGAAACAGAGAAGGAGTGGAAGGGAGAAGGAGAAAGAATCTGGTGTCAAGGCAAGGAAATACTGAGAAAGAGGCGTCCTCAGAAAGTGATTAAGAAGCCTGAATGTCAGCTTGTGCACCGGGCTAAAACGCCAGCGCCCGCGTAGCCGACAACGCTCTGTAATTGCCTCCCAGCAGGTTAAAGTATTCTTTTATGCTAAACCTTTCCACTTCCATTTGTTCCCCACATGAAATGGAAAATGAAAAAAAAATAAGGTACACACAGACGCACACACACACACAGACACACATAAACAGTACATCCACAAACACACATCAAACTCACACTGTCTCACACCGAGCCAGTCTTAGAAAAAAATGTAAGTGTCGTATCCTTGCTCTCCAAAGCACCGATAATTTTTTCTTTTTTTCTCTCCTCAATATATCCATCTGTCAGCTTCTAGTGAGGGAAAAAAAAGTGTGAAAGACTGAGAGAGAGGGAGAGATGTTTTTCAGCGCTCACAAAATCACAAAAAAATCTGATTGGAGGAACAACATTATCACTTTACAGGGCTGAGGGGGCGGTGGCACCTACATTGTTTAGTGTCTCAAATCAAACACCAGTTTTGTCAGTTGCCTCTCTCCATCTGACCCCGGACACGTCGCCCGGGCTGGCAGTCAGGAGTCCACTGATGCTTTGTTCATACGCCAATTCCCACCACATCACTGCCTCAGAACCTTCCGGCTGATTGACAAGGGAAGGGGCAGGTCTCAACACTTACTTCCTGTCACATGACAGGTGCCGTTTTTGGAAAAGTGACATGAATTGTGTTACATATTCTGAAAACCTTGGTTTTGGTGGCTATAAATCAGTAAAATAGACTATGACAGGCAGACAGGCAACTTGTTTATCAGACTCAGAGCTCTCTGTTGTCAGCACATCCACCTTAAGTCTGCCTTGCCTTCCCGTATCTCCTCTCCTCTTACCTGTGCTGGAGATAAACATCAGACATGGATTTACTGTAGACCACATGGCAGAGAAGACCTTTCCAACACTCTTTTCTCTGTATACTCTTCTTTTTCTTTCTCCTTCTCTTATTTATTTCATTTTTCTAGATCACTTGGGGTGGAAGCATACTGTAACTCTTCTCCTTGAAGCTTTTTATATGAAAAAATATAGTTCTTTGATCTAAAGGTGTATGGGATAGACTCAGAGAGAAAGTATGTACTGTGCAGAGAAAGTTAATGCCTTTATACCTCCTACCACATACTCTTTCATAGACAAAAACCTTCCCTCCTTCCCTCCCTCTCCCTTCGCATGGCAAGGGAAGTCAATGTTATCTACCCGCGCTATTGAAGAGGAACCACTTGAGGCTGGAGTTCAAATGTTTCTCACGTCGCTATCTGGAGCCGTCTTAAGTTTCAGTGAAATGCAATTATGTTTAATAAGCCTTAATTAAATCAAATATTCACTGTATTGCACACACTGAAGTCGTGGGGTGATCTAAAACATCTTCCCAGATTTTAGACCAATGAGATTGTCGAGAGATAATCAATCTTGAACCAATCAACATATAAGGAGGAGGAAAAAAGTAATTGTCTTTGGTCATACCTTCATGGACTGAATAACTGACTGAGAGCATCCTGAACGTTTTCATGAGTACAGCTTAATAATTGCTAATTGATTGGAGGCCTGTGTGGTTGTCGTACATAGGAGAGGAAGTGGTTTTTGTATGCGTCCATGCTGAGAGAGAGGTTCAGGCTGGGTGGAAGAAATAAACAAGGAGATAGAGAGATAGAGAGAGAGACAAAGACAGAGATGGAGAGAGAGAGAGAGAAAGAGGGAGCCTCCCTCAGACCCTGCACACAAAGAGCTTTAACAGTAACTGACATGGTGGTTTGCACCTCTTAAACACTTGTCAACCAGGGTTTTAATTCAGATATTTTACGTCAGTCCACTTGAACAGGGCTGGAGAGGAAGAGAGAGAAAGAATGAAAAACATACCCATACGATCAAAATGGAAACGCAAAAACCCTTTTCTAAGGTGATTGAAAGCACCTTTTTAAATATGATGTGTATTGTGTGTCGCTGATGGCTACACATGTGTGCTTGTGTGTTTTATACTGAGGCACCGGTTCAGTTGAATAGTTGGAATAATAAAGACAACACAAGGTTGAGCATCTTTTGATGCAAACAAGTAATTCAATTTTGGAATGTAAAGTAGAGAACCTCAGTGTTGTGGAGGGGAAGGAAGAGCAGAGGAGTCTTGATGCCGCTGAATGAGGAGAGGAAATACCGTATTCAGGGATCGTGGCTTTGGAATTTGTAGCGTCTATTATATAATACAATTGAAATTGCAGTTGAGTCCATTTTGTTTTGTCCTTGATTCTGTCCAAAGAATGATTTGATTTCCTGGATGTGACTTGTACCCTTTAGTCTTCTCTTCCTCTCCTAACCCAGCGACGCTCTCCTTCTGTTTGTCGCTCCGACCATCTTCCTGTCCCCCTCTTATATCCATCTTTAAGTCTGCCAGGTTTACACTGCTAACAGGTGTGCAGCATGAGTAGAGAGAGCGATAGAGAGAGAGAGAGAGAGAGAGAGAGGGGGGGGGGGGGAGGGAGAGAGTCATATCTGACCTAGGTCTCACCAGAACTCCCTGAATATTTCATGAGACGCACTGCTATATTTATAAAGATATTTACCTCAAACACCACTGCTTCTCTCCCGACTCACTGCCACACTCTGTCTCTGAGGAGCACCTTACAAGGCGTGCATCGACTACCAGGACACACACGGGCTCGCCTTCATACGGATACGCACACATACACAGGTGTACCTACGCAGACAGATTCACACATAGAGACAGATACAGACATTGTCACACATTCGTTGTATACACACACATGCACACAGGCATGCCAATTTGACTTCCTGTTCAACTCAGCTATCCGCCTCCCTATGTCTGACACTGTGCCCAGAGAATGGTGTTTCGTCAGAATGTCTCCCCCCGTGCCAGCTGTCTGCCAGCGTGCCAGCGTGCCAGGCTCATGTCAAATGTGCACTGCTGATGTGAGGGATGTTTTTACCTTATTATTCATGCTTCTTGTTCTTTCTTCCACACAACTCTGTCTCTCTCTCTCTCCGTCTCGATAATATCAAATGTCCCTTTCGCCTTGAGGATATAGACACACACGCACACACACACACACTCACACACCCTCTCAGAAGTTAGAGGAAATTGTCATCAAGGAAGCATGTCTCAATCCAGACATTTTACACTTAAACAGGAGAACAGACTCACGCACACAAAAACACACAGACACACACACAGACACACACTTAACACATGCACGCACACACAGACACCTGAACACTTCTTTAATAATTAATAGCACAGGACTGGCTGTGAGATGGGAAAAATGTGTTGCAATAACACTGACCATGTGTTTGTGCATCAAAGATCTTCATTGCATGTTTTCACGCCAAACCTAAAATGCACAAAGGTGTAGCTATGACCAGGGTTATGATACAGCTCGGGTTGGGCCATGCCAGCATCAGTTACTAATATCTGGAGATTGCTATGTGAGGTCTAGTCAACGTGAGTTTGATTGAACACGCTCTCCCCCCGTGGCTGGTGCTCTTGTTGTTCTGTTGTTCCGATAACACCAGGAGAGGCTGGAACCAAGCGGACCCTTTCTGGAGTGGTAATTGCTCACTTTTGTCTCCTTCCCTCTCTTTCCCCCCCCCCTCCCTCATCTCTGTTCATGCGCAAACAAGTATGTGTGCGTACACAAACACACCGTTTCAGTTTGCTCTCTCTCTCTCTCTCTCTCTCTCTCTCTGCCCTTTTCTCTCTCTGTCCTCCTCTCTCCCTTCTGACTTTTCTAATGCTGTTGGGAATGTTCTGATGAGAGAGGTTTTTTTTACTTGTAATGCACATGAAGGCAAGTGTGTCTGCCTGTGTGTGCAGACATTATACATATTTAACAGGTATTGAGGAGTTGCACTTCCTAGTTGGAATGCTTGTGGATACAAAAATAACAAACATCAAACTAACACATTTTCACGTACAGAGACACACATGTCGAGTATTTGCCATTTTTCTTATTGATCTCAATAATTAAGTCCACATTTACCAAGTGAACTGGCAGTTCACAGTCAAATCTGTTACTTACTCTGTGGACCATGTGTGTGTGTGTGTGTGTTGGTACGTGTGTGCATAGAGACTTGCTGCTGTAGCAATTAGATGGCCTTACACACCAATGCATGAGACTTCTTTGATGACCTCCCCCTCCCCTTCTCCATCCACTGCTTCCTAATCTGGGAAAGTGTACCTTTACACCTAGTTTAAGATGGGCCCCTCATTCTACCCCTGGACTGAGTCCAGACACAGGGGAGAAAAAAGCTGAGAAAAAAAAGCTGAGAAAAAAAGCCTTAGAGGAAACACAGTGAGAAAGACTGGGGAGAGAGGGAGGGAGAGAGAGGGAGAGAGGAGAGGAAAAGAAAGAGAAACCGTTTTAGTCATTAATACAGCATAAAAAGGGAAAGCTGCATCTTATGTACTTCTTAGCATCTTCAAAATCCTTTTTGCGATTTTTGCCTCGTTGCCTCTTCCCCGAGTTAATCACTTTGCATGCACTCATTTAAATATTAAAATTTTCTTTAATCATCAAAGCCAGCAAGTCTCATGCATATTCATATGTTCTCTCTCTCCCCCCGCCCTCCCTCCCTTCCATCTCTCCATCCTCTCGTCTTCCCCCCCTGAATCACAGGTTCATTACCTCGCTCCAGAGCCAAACAGCCAAACAGCCATTAGCCTCAGCCAGCTCTCTAATCACACACACGTACACACACATACATACACACTCTTAGCCATCAGCGCTATCCAATGCTAATCCGCCAAACCCCGTAAAAACACTGCCATCCCTCAAGTCTAAAATAACTTAACAGACTTGTCATACATTCTCTCCGCTATGCCATAAAAAATAAGGCAAAGAAAAAGAGAGGGGCCGAGAGAGAGGGAGAGGGGGGTGACTCAAGGAGAGAAAAGGGGGAGACAGAGAGTGAGTGAGAGGGACAGGGAGGGAGGAAGAGCAAGAGAGAGAAAGAGGGAGGAAGGGAGGGAGAGGTAGGGTGGAAAGGAGAGGTAAAGAGGGAGGGAGAGAGAGAGTGAGACAGGGAGGGAGAGCAAAACCTGCTCCCTGGCTGGAGCTCTGAATATTTGTCAAGAGGCTTGACGAAAGTTTCATTTGCATAATGACTTTGTAGTTCTGCATTAATAAAATTTGCATATGAAGCCGTGTTAATTACTCCTGATCAGGCTTTTTTGCATTCATGCATGGTAATTTTCGGCGACTTGCGAGAATTGATGTCCTGGCGTCAGTGATGTGATTGGTGGAGGAGGCGTGTGCATGTGCATATTCGTGCGTTTGTGTGTGTGTTGTTAGGAAGTGGGGGGGTCAGAAGGATAGCGGGGCTGAAATGAAGAGAGGATGTGGAAGAGAAGAGGGGGGGGGGTGAGCATGGAAGGGTGTTAAAGAGAGACAGAGATGCTAGCATATTTGTGTATCTTGCGGCAGGCTTATTTTCCTCCTCTTGTTGCTACTCTGCACATCATTCTACCAAATCTCCTCTAATTGCTGCGAGAGAGAAAAGCAGAGCTTTTCCGAAGGAATCCCTTCGAACAGAACAATACACAGAAGCCAGACGAAAATACTCTTGCTCTCCGACAGCCGTTTCAAATCTATTGTTTACCTCTTGCTTCTTTGTTTCAAACAAAACCCACTTATTTTTCAGACCAATATGGGGAGCAGGCCTGATTGTGTATTGTTGTGTATCATATATTGAATGACGCCAACTAAAATTTGTCCTCTTCAAGATATGATTTTATGCACCTATCACCCTGTTTCTAACAATGAGTTCTTAAGGGTATCTTTTAGCTCTATTGTTTAAAGAGGGATTTACTGTCTGTTTTTTTTGTGTTGGTCTCTGGTCAATAGTTACAGCTTAAAGGGATTTAATTAGTTTTGATCTGACCCTCACCAATGAGTGCATTCTGGATAATTTAACTCTCATTCCAGCATCACCGGTGACTTCAACGTGTGCTAGATTATTTTTTTACACTCCTGTGGTAATAGCTCCATAAAAACCACCTTCCTTTTATCCAGGTGGTGTTCAACAAATGTTGATTTTTAAACGCCTCTTGTTTTATTTTAAGCTTTTCCCTCAAGACGAAACCCATTTAAATGCTCCACAGGGGCTATCAGATTGGTTTGTAGAAGCAGTGCTACATGTCAGACCCCAAAGCTCAGCTGAAAGGTTTTGTTCATTGGCCTTCCGAGCTTGAGCATTTGCTCATGGAATTTTGGCCTTTCACTAGTGGTTTTGGCAGAAGCTTCACACAGCCGTACGAGCGTGTGTGTGTGTGTGTTTGTGTGTGTGATCGGACATGTGTGATTCTCCGGGATGCACAAAAGCTAGCGAAACCAAGAGCCTGCTGAAAAAGAATGAAAGGAAACTTGTGTGGAAAAGAGAAGAGCGTGTGTGTGTGTTTTCTTTTCGGAGAGAAGAAACTGGTGGTCTCCTAGCCCATTTGAACATAACGACAGAATTAAACCCAGAGAGTCTACCAGCGTGGAGAGTCTGGGGCTCGGGCCAAAACAAAGATATTCTAGAGGCAGACAGACGCACAGCACGGGAGAGCTAGGCAGCGCATCGGCCTGTGCTTGACAGCTCTGGCAGGGCCTTACGAGATGGGCTCAGATTTTAAAAGGTCTTCGCTCAAGTTGCGTTGTCACAGGAACACAGAGAATTGTGCAGAGGGAAACTTAATCTTACAAAAATATAGGCCTCAGTAGATCATTTGACACATTGCTTTCATCAAATGGCGATAGATTTGTTTTGCCTTAAAATACATTTTAAAGGTGAGATACATTGATAATGGATTGATAAAGGGATGTTTGCTGTGCTCTTTCATTGATGAACAGGTGTTGGTTGAGTGAAAAGGAGTGAGACAGAGAAGAAAGGAAACACACAGATAGCTTTTTCAAGATAACAATAGACACATGCAAACCAATAGAAGGATACTTCCGTATACATTTAAAAACGCTAACTGATGTTATTATATCCCAATACCCTCGAGGAAAGGCTGTACCTCTTCGTGTTCCTTTTGTGAATGTCACTGTAGGGTGTGTGTGTGTGTGTGTGTATATGTATGTGTGCCACTGTGTTAAGATATACATTCAGTGTGCACAAGTATGTGCACACTGAATGTGTGTGTGTGCGCAGTTCTGAGAAAGAGAAGAATAAGTGACAGGAGAAAATCAACTAGGCCCAGTTGAGGGTGCATGGCATACTTGCATTTGCATTTAGTCATTTAGCAGACACTCTTATCCAGAGCGACTTACAGTAAGTACAGGGACATGCCCCTCCGAGGCAAGTAGGGTGAAGTGCCTTGCCCAAGGACACAACGTCATTTTACATGGCCGGGAATCGAACTGGCAACCTTCAGATTACTAGACCGATTCCCTAACCACTCAGCCACTTGACTCCCATACTTGCTGACAGACCTTCTCTCTTTCTTTTTGTTCTCTGAGGTCAGAAGCTGATGACTTTCACAAAAGAAAATCAAGGTGCTTTAACCTTGCCAATGTTTTGCTAAGAGCAAGACTCTTGCTGCTGAAATCCCCACTGCCTCCACAGCCTCTGTGAGAAGTAGAAACTCTGTGAAAGTCTTTGGTTGGCCCCCACAGGCGTGCGACCGTAAACACCTGAGTGTTAAAGCTTGGAATAAACCTATTTTTTATGTTTTTTTTTACGTTGAGTGCACATTGAGGAGCTAAACCTGAAAGTGGTCCTTTCCAAACATACTCTCAACAACACTTGAGGTCTACTTCAAAAGTAACAATGGCTTTTAAGACGAGTCCCTTATAGAAAAGTCCCATCTGTTTTGGAGCTACTGCTTTAGCACCACATTGTTTATTTCTCATTCTTATTCGAGTAGGGAGATGAGTTGGGGGTGTTAGTGTAGAATAGTGTCTACACACCCTGTGCTGTCAAATAAACATGGGTGTGTGAGGACATCAACTTTCCTGCATGAGGACATCAAACCCGACAGCGCGTAAGGTGCTTCGTGGTGCTGTCGATTCTTTGTATTTTCCTTCCACTGCAGGGGAATAAACTTGACACTGATTTGGATGCGACCGCCAGCGCAAAAATGGTTTGCACACGCTGGTGGCTAGCTCTTTCTCCTCGCACTTAAGAGTCCTCCCCCTTAATTGTCTGGATTGGTGTGCTGACAGAGAGCTTTCGAACTATATAACTAAGTCCTCCGGAATGATTTTTTTTTTTTATAGGCACCTTCACAATTCGAAGGAAAATTGAAACCAGTCACAGATTCTTTCTCTTTGTTGTTGAAAATAGATTTTCTTTTTTTCCTTCTTACTCAGAACTAACGTCTCTCCGCAGCCTGACAGAGCACTGTCTTACTCAGGAGCAGTGAGAGACAGAATCCATAGCAATGTTCAAGAGTCAAGCCCTTTCCTGTCCTTCTATCTCTCTGCCACGGCTAAGGTGGGGGATTCACCTGGCACTGGTTGATTTCACAAGTAGTGTCTCGTTGAAGATTTGAATGTGTAAAGTGGTGGTGGTGGTGGGGCAGGTGTAAGGTGTGCTGGTGGGAGGCACACATGCTCGGGCAGTGACGGGAGAACAGCCACGGGCACGCGCGCACATGCACGCAGACGCACACACGCATTCAGGTGGAGCTGTGAGTGGAGGTAATACATGAGATAAACCCCTCAGGCTTCTGCCTAAGCAGGACTCGGCTGAGGCGGGGGGACACGTTTACGGTGCAAAGCTTCTTTGGACGAGAGAGAAAAAAGAGACAGAGAGCGAGAGAGAGAGAGAGAGAGAGAGAGAGAGAGAGAGAAAGAAAGAAAAAAAGGAAAACGTTGCCGGCACGCCATGGCACAATTGACGCCGTTCCTTGCTTCACATCGCTCGGTGGACATGTGACAGGAAGGGATTAGCGTTGGTTCCAGGGCCCCACTCTGATCGGCTGGCTGCCCGCCGCCTCTCCTGGGTCGGAACCACGTTCCCAAACACGCAGCGTTCCCGGGGAATTAGCCCACCTCTCCCAGTTTAAACCCCAGTCCCGGAGTAATGAGGCCACTCCAACCTGGAGTATCTTCCACAATGGGCTGTTGGCGTTTAGTCGTGAAGAAATCACCACTTAACAAAAGCTAATTTCTCACTCTGTTAAACTAGGGGGGATTAGGGGCCCTGTGTCGCAGGAACGCATGTTTGCTGGTGCCTGGTGGATGTAGGGATGTAGGGATGGAGGGATGGAGGGATGTTAGAAAAGGATTTAAACCTCAATTACAAGGAACCGAGAGGGCTTTTTGTGTCCGTGGAGAAGGTGGGGAGGCCGAGGTTTTTTTCTTCTTCTGGTGTACTGTCATTGCAAAGGCCCATTACCCACAGCTCTGTCACTTTTATGTGAGCACGTATGTGTGTACGTGCGTGTGTGTATGTTGGTGTATTTATGCGTGTACGCATGGTTGTACTTGTGTGTGTCTGTTTGTGTGCCATGTTGATTCCCTTGTTTAAAGGGGCTTAAGTTTGCCCAATTTCACATCGCACCGAGCCAGTCTTAGAAAAAAAATGGTCTGTTTGCGCACACACACACAGACACACACACACACGCACACACACACATACACGCACACACGCCTGGCCAGTCCAGAGAGACGGTTTACAGAACTCTGTGGTCCCATGAGGCCTGTAGTATCGATATTTATACTCGGTCTCCTCTCTCTCTCTCTCCCCCCCTCTTGCTTTCTCCCCTGTATGTATAGAGGAAATGCCTGTTTATGGGAGGCCTGTAATCAGACCTTTAGCAGGAATTGCACCCATCTGTTGAATCGGGAGAATGTGTCCTATTACAAACCATACTGACCTAGTAGGGAGTGGGATTGGTGGCTGGGTCTGGTGGAGGTTAGAGCTAAGACTTTGTCAGGGTACTTTTAACCCTCTCCCTTCCCATGTGTGCCAGAGAGTCAGCAAGGCACTGCACATTAAGGCTCACCCTAACCCTCTTTAAGAGACAGAGCTCACATCCATCCAGACCTCCTTCCCCTCGTGTGCCAGCCATGTAGGCTGTGCTCACGCACACAGGTCCCAATGTTTAATGCTCTCTCCTTCCTCCCCACCACACAGGGCAACTGGACAGTGCCACTGACTTCGACGCTTGCATGTGTCCACTCTGGCAGGCAGACAGTGCCATAAAACGAGAGCTGAGATTAGGCCGGGGGGGGATGGCGAGGAGGGGGGATGGGATGGGGGACTGGGGGGTTTGTCGAGGTTCACATGCAGAAGGCTTCCTCACACCAGAAGCCGGTCGTATCAAAGCTCGCTCTGCCCCAGCAAACAGCCGCAAATTATTCACTTAGAGGGAGAAAACAAACAAACGATGCTGGCTACAGAAGTTTTATTGATTTCTCTGCACAGCATCACAGATTACAAAAAGGAAGCCTGGAGGACAGTAGTTTTTTTTTTTTATCAATAAGAAATGTGTATTCTCCCACTGAGAAAGAATCTCAGTTCTTTTCCCAAGAACCACAAAAAAAATCTGTTTTGCAGGTAACATTTTGTTTGATATTTATGCCGTTGCAATCGTTGTATTTTAATGTGCTCTGTTCCTAGTCTTTGTATCTGTTGGTTAACTAAAATGGCCTGCTTGCCAGGCATACAGTATTTATGTATGCTAGCAGGAGGGTTTTTTACTGGTAAACAATACTGGCACAGAGCCACTAGCTGCCACTCACAGTGCTGCCCTACACATCTTTCTGATTAGTAACGCGTACATGCCCACCCCTCCTCCCCTGCCCTCTTCCTGTCTCCCTCTCTTTCTTTCTCTGTCTCTCTCTCTCTCTTTCCCCTCCCTCTTTCTCCCTCTCTCGCTCTTCCTCTCTCTCTCTTCCTATCCCTCTATCTCATCCCAGTAGCTCAATCATACCTGAATCCATGGGCTTACCCAAGATGGAAAAATGCAGAGGAAGAGTGTGTGTGTGTGTGAGAGAGGATAGACAGAGAGAGAGAGAAAGCATGTTACTACAAACTGGCAGTCCCGTTGTCTCAGTGGCAAGGAGTTTTAACACACCTTGCACTAGCTGAAGGTAGCGTGGAGATAAAAGGCATGCTTCCTAGTAAATTGAAGGTTGGGGAGTGTTTTGTATTGTTACATTCCCAAAAGCCCTGCACCCCCCTAATTACCCGAGGACTTGTCATATTTTGTCCCAGCCAAATCGCATTATTATATGAGATAACCCCATGCTCTTCAGCGGCTACAAAAAGCAGTGCGCTTAGGCCACCCATATAGTCCCCACTTCTCGTTTTTGGACCCAGCCTACAACGTGATTGGTCGAAGTCACCGCCCGTCATCCCCCCCAGTGCTCGTCTCCCTGTCGAAGGTCCGCGGCCGCTGTTAGTTGGCAAAAGTGTGCCATGCGTCATGGCCGCCGGCACAGTGCTGGCCATCTGCCTAATTTGAAAGTGAGAGGTACCATGTGAAATCAAATCAGAGTGCGGCCAGTGCACAGGGCAACGGGCCGTCCTAATTGGAGAAAGTTGAATGATTGGGCATTCTGCTCTCTGTTGTGCAAGCCAGCCAGCCTGTCTGTCTACTAGTGCTGGTCTACTGGAGGACACACACACACATGCATATGCAGATATACAGTATACATGCTCAAACACACACACACACACACATGACTGCACACACACCTACTACCTACCACCGGAGAGCCAAGATGAAACACACACATGTGCCTTCATGCATGATTGTTCATTGGCAAGTTGATGCAGACACACACATACACGACACATACACGCCGCACTGCACATGCAGCTGTAAATCCTTGACCTAAATGGGCCTAGTTAAAGTTTATGAGGGATGCAGGACAAAAAGGACTGGCTGACCAGGTCAGGGGGTTATACACACCAGACACACTAGCCCTGCGCTGGAAGCAGGTGTTGAGGCCATCATTACTGTCTATAGACAGTAGGGCTCACTGCAGATGGAACTGGATACCGCTCTGTGGAGAAAGAGAGTCAGAAAGAGAGATAGAGCCAGAGAGAGGTCCAGTGCCCATGACATGTAATCTCTATCTTAAAGACACATATTTAGCACACACACACACACAGACACACACATAATCCCAGGCCCCAACACAAACCACATCACAGAGCTGTTTTATAGTGCCCTGTGTTTTTAAATACCCAGTCTTTTTTATGGTCTCTTCCAGTGTTTCCTTGTTTTTGTAAGGGGGAGTAGGGTGCCAGCTGGGGATCATTAGGGTACTGTATAGACCACGCCCAATATGGACCTATAATGAATCCACTGACTCACAGACCTGCCTGCTGAGCTCCACCTTAGCTGCCCTTCTCTGGGGGCCTCACGGACAAGCTCCACCAGGAGGCCCTGGAGGCTCAGGGGCCTCATCCATGGACCCCAAACACAGATCATTCAGAAGCCGGTTAGGCTCATTCGTCAAGTAGATAAGCTCGAAATAGATACTGAAATAGATCCTGATTCTTGGCACTACATTTGAGAGGTAGGGTCCTCACATAGCCTATTCCGTATCGTAGATTTTCTCTGGTTTTCTGTTCATTGGCATCTCTGTTGAGTTTCGTCGCCTTCTCTCTCCCTCTTTCTCTCTTGCCCTTCTCGACTCTCTCTTTCGCTTGCTCTTTCTTTCCCTCTCTCCTTGGCCCTCACATATTTGGCAGGATAACGTGCTGAGGGACCCATTTGCCACCCCTTTTTGTCATTTCACCTTTTCACTTGTTACTCTACACCTTGTATTTCAAATACGAGGCTGGAGCTCCACACACCTGGGTGAATAGCAGTGGTGTGTAAGGCAAGAGACAAGAGGCGTGTCGCTGCATGTTTCCTGTGTGAGTGAGTGTGTGTGTGTGTCTCACTTTGCGTATGTGTGCTCTACTGTACACGAGATTTGGTTCCTGCAGTCCACGTGAAGCACGCTTCACCTGTGATAGGTACAGGGAAAGGGAGCCGAATAGCTGGAGGTGCATTGTACCAAATCAGGCTCAACTCAGTCCTTTCATTTACTCACTCGAGTGAAGAAGTTAAGTGTGTGTCTGTGCGTTTGTTTGTGTGAAGAGGTTGAAAGTGATACACTGTCCCTTTAAGAGACGAGACCTTATGCTACATATTTGAAGTCCCTCTTCTGCTGAGTGTGGGGAAGGGGTGTGCATGTGTGTGTGTGTGTCTTTATGAATGTGTTTGTGTGTGAAAGTATGTCACGTGAGTACATCACAATAATAAGGGAGTCAGTAAGTGAGTGAGCGAGTGAATCAATGTCTCTCACTGACAGTGTGCATTTGCATGTGCTCATGCGTGCATATGGATAGATGTGTACTGTATGTACAGTATGTCTGTCTGTGTGTGTGTGTTTGTGTGTGTGTACTGAGACTCCGTTCCCCCAGCGAATGAAAACAGATTGGACTGGTTATGGGAGCGAGCCTGTTTCTAGTTAAAGGAGAGACAGCCGTACTGTGTGACTGCCATACCCCCCACCACTGCCCCTCTCTGCTTGGTTTACAGTCTCTGACAGACTTTTTCCACCGCTACACTCCTCTGCTCTGCTTGTTTTTTCACTCTTGAATTTTCTTTCAGTTTTTTCTTTCTTTCTTGTCTTTTTTTTTTGCACCTGGGAAAACGAAGGAGGGTGTGGCGATTCTCGCGCCCTTAATCCTGATTATCATGTTGAACGGTTCGTTTTTAGCGTCTTGGGAATGTGTTTGTGTATGTGAATGCTAGCTTCAATTAGCAGCAGTGCCGCATAATATACTGCAAAGGGAAACTCTGGGAAAGATTACGGTTGACCAACAAGAACAGTGCCTGTTAACATACCTTCCCAAGCCCTGCTTACTCTTCAGACATGATCCATGGCGCAACTAGTATCAACTAGCCCAATATGCAATAAGGAATAGGATATTTCATTTCAAACTCTTTGAAATTAGTTTGAAAGGATATTTGAGGTTTCAAAAAAAGGTCAATATTGTTTTTTTTTTTAAGATCTGCTCAATATCATGTGAATGCAAGCAATGTTAGCCTTGACCAAAAGGAAACGTTCTGACATTGGTGACAGGCTGGCTGGTTGACTGGTTGGTTTGCCTGGCTGCTCTGTTTAGGGGCTGTGTTTAAAGTAGTGAGAGCTGCTTATGTCTTAAGATGTCTGTGTAATCTTATCCAGACACTGTCTCTCTCTCACATACACATACCATAATAGCAGGCCTGGTAGTTTATTTGGAGGATAGATCTCTCTCTCTTTGTCTTTATTCTCTCTCTCTCTCTCTCTCTCTCTCTCTCTCTCTCTCTCTCTCTCTCTCTCTCTCTCTCTCTCTCTCTCTCTTTGTTTTCTTCCATCCCTGCATTTCAATTGATTGGGCTTTTTATGGGGCTTTATTTTCTAGGTGCTAAAGGATTTTTGTTGATTTGTTCAGAGGAAGAAAGACACAGATAGGGACAGAGACAGAGGGAAAAAGAGAGACAAAGAGAGAGTGAGACAGAGAGAGAGAGATGGCAATTCTCCTTCATTCTGTTTTGTTTTTGATTATAATGTTTGGCAACCCAGTAGAATCAGGCACAACAGTTTAAACAAGGGCCAATATGGGAGCTGGTGGTTGCGTAATTAGTCCAATCCCTCCCTCGTTTGGAGATTGAGGCATCACCCGAGACTCAGCACAATGACTGGCTCTACAAGAGATTCTGTCTGGTACGGCCCATTACCTTTTACAGGTGCTTGTTAAAGAGGCAAAGTGGGGTATTCACACTCCGTAGAATGGACAGGGATAGTGAATGGGCCTCTGGTGTTGTGTTGGATTTTTGTTGTCCCAGATGAATTGGGAAATCTTTGGCCTTGGCTATGAAAGGGATTAAAGGAGGATGGAGATGGGTTTAAAGTCTAGCTTTCAAAGTGTTCTTAGCAATAAACGGGTGGTGAAAGTGACCTTTTCGGTTATGTTTAGTTACTGGGATTTGTAGTCTTTTAGTGTCTTCTGGGACCTCTAGAGTCAAACCTTATAAGGCCTTCTGGAACAGACATGTCCCCTCATCCCTCTAGCCCTCCGTCCTTCCCCCCTCTGCTCCGCTCTCCTCCCCTTCCCCATGCCCTGCTCCAGCCCTCATCTGGTCTGGATCTGCTCTCCAGGACCAAAGCAGACCAAGCCTCTCTTCTTTTTTTATCTCTCTCTCTCTTTCCCCCTCTCTTTCTCTCTCTCTTTCTCTCTTTCTCTCTCTGTCTCTCTCTCTCTTACTCTTACCCACCAGCTCCCTCCCTTCCTCACTTTCTCTTTCTGCCATCTCTGTATAAACACCTGGAGCCTGACCATAACACAACCGACCCAGCTTGGCTCCTTCCTTCTCGATCCCCCTCCTCTCTCCTTCTCTCCGTTCTGCTCTTCTGCTACCCCCAACGCCAGAGCACTACAACCAGCTACAGCACCTCAACTCGATTGACCTTCATGTCCCTTCAACCTGAAAGGGGCCCGCTGCATGAAAGCAAGGTTGCTGCTTTAGGGCTGCCTAATATCTCTCTCTCTCTGTTTCCCTGTCTCTTTATTGTATTCTCTTCTTCACCCCCTCTTCCCATCCCTTTTCTCTCTCTCTTTGTGTTTTTCATTCTCTCTGTCTGTTTAATTATAAGGTAATAATAATGTCAACCTGTAGTTTGGAGGAGAACCATGATTATTTTTAGCACTGACATACCCGCTGTTCCCTCCTTCTTGCTCCCTGCTCTCCTCCTCCTCCTCCTCCTCCTCCTCCTCCTCCTCCTCCTCCTCCCTTGCTTCCCTGTATTCTTCTCCCTCTCCTCAAATTCCTCAGAAAAGACAGACACTGAGTTCCAAGTAACTACTGTCCAAATGAGCATATACATTTTGTAAACCCATTCTCCCTGTCCTTAAACCTATGTTATCTGTGTGGGTTTAAAGATGTCTAGCAAGACGCTCAGAGGCTAGAAAGTTAAACACACCAAAACAGTCTTCTTGGGTAATTTCAAGATGACTTGGTCATCGTTTACACTAACATGTGTTGACATTTC
The DNA here is from genome assembly GCF_038355195.1 of Osmerus mordax. Taxonomy (NCBI): domain Eukaryota; kingdom Metazoa; phylum Chordata; class Actinopteri; order Osmeriformes; family Osmeridae; genus Osmerus; species Osmerus mordax. The sequence continues at coordinate 9,110,204 of NC_090058.1, read as the reverse complement.
TATTGAATCTTACAGATTGATAACTAAAACATTGATATAAATGGACTGCTTGGCTGCTTACCACAAAAGAAAAGAGGAATGATGAACAAATGAAGGAAAATAGAGATATTTCTTCCTGTGATGTGAAGGATGGCTGTGAGTCAGTCTGCAGTGTAATACATCTTACTCAGTGGAGAGGTCCTTACATCATAGTCTGGGAAAGCGCCTTCTGTGTGTGTGTGTGTTTGTGTGTGTGTGGGTACGTGTGTGTTAGAGAGTGCATGTGTGCGTGCTGCATGCTTTTGGTGTGTGTGTTCCAGGAGACTCCTACTAGGCTGACTTGGATTTGGACCGCCTTCCTAAAAGTATGTTTGTGTGTGTGTGTGTGTGTGTGTGTGTGTGTGTGTGTGTGTGTGTGTGTGTGTGTGTGTGTGTGTGTGTGTGTGGGGGGAGAGGGGCTGGGGGAGGGTGTGGGCAGCATCCAAAAATCTGTTGGACCATGGCGTCCTGAGCAAATCTGGCTTATGGCACGATCTCTTCAGTGGCTTCTTGAGTTATGGCACATTGGTTCAGACACACACATACACGCACACACATTCAAACTTACACAACCCTGTACTTACCACATGTATCATGTATCAAGTCCTAATCAAGTCTCACACAAATCAGCACTTAAGTTAAACAACGCAATCTGACCATGGAAACAGAAACACTCCCTTCACTGTTCAACCCGCCTGGAAGACATTGTGTTTTTCTCTGATCCATGGGTAGCAGGTGTTGACAGGTCCTCTAGTCTGTGTTCGAGTGTGTCTGTGTGTGTGTGTGTTGGGAGGGGTCAGGATTACTCCCCCACAGGGCCTCATCCTGTCCCCTCAAACACACACACACACGCACGCACGCACACACTCCCCAGGTGCAGTTGTCCATGGCCAGTGCATGGGATTAGCACGCTCTGGCACTCTCCGGCGTAATCCCTCTAATTTGTTAACAGGGACCCAAACACAGGCTTTCACCACTCCAGGAAATACCAGTGCCTGTCGCTGAGAATTTGAAACATATTTACACATTGTATTTGATGTTTGATATCAAATGTGGTGTCTTTGAGTTGTTATTCCTGCAATTAAAAATGTCTATTGTTAGTAGGAAATGTAATTAATAGTGTATCAGAAATACTACAACCGCAACTCTACCATTTGTGGCTGAATACATTTCCGAATGTGTGTTTATAATATTTATTTTAACGTTCAATCGAAGTTTCTGCAGTGTGTCCCAGTAAGCAGTTGGATTCCGAGCAGGGGCGACAGGAGGAGGAGAAGTCTTTTCTCTCTTGTCCCATCCTCTCCTCCTCCCTTTCCCGTCTGCAATGCCAGGCCTTCGGGCGATAGGTGTCCAACCAGCACTCCAACAGACCTTTATGAACGTCATGACACCCCTTTTCCTCTCCTCCTCCTTCTCATCCTGTCCTCCTTCCACCTCTTTCTCCACCACCTCTCTTCCCCTCTTTCCCCCCAGGCTAGGCGTGGAGTGACGGGTCTTTATAGGAGAGAATGGCTTAATTCCTGTGCCAGCTCTGCCGGGGTACTTACTGTCACCCGGACCCAGCTAATGAATTTAATTCATTCTGATTTGGCTAAGCTGCTTGCAGTGTTCCTTTTAAAATTCATAAGATAGAATGCCAGGACCCCAAACCCCTCCGCCGCCCCCTCAACCCGGCCCCGCCTCGCCCTTCCACCTTGAGCTTGGTCTTGACATAAGTACATGCGTAGGCTGGCACACACACACACCTACATCCGCACTCACTCACACACACACACATACTGCACATGCACCTATACTCACATGCACGCAAACATTATGCTCTGTACTCACGCACACAGACGTACTCACACACATACACGCTTGCCTCCCCTCACGACCCCGTTAATCCTGTCGTCTCCTAATCTCACGTGAGGAGATAGACGTCTCGCAGTGTAATGCAAAGCACCCTGGGATGCCAGGATGTCATTTGTCCATAAAAAAAAAAAAATGCGTCTTTGAAAGAGTCTTTGTCACTCAGAGAGAAAGAAAGACTTGACATTGACGAGTACATAAACGCCATGTCAACACCAATGCCCCTGCACCCTCATTCTCTTTAAAATGAAAAGAATAACATCCGACTTGATGACATGACGTGAGGCACAGTGTGGGGTTATGGAAAGTTTCTTTGACTGGCCGTTGTGCAAAATTAACTTTGGTTACAAGATGAGACCACAACCTTGTGTGGTTTTATTTCACACTAGGTGTTTACAAGCTCTTCCAATACTGGCAATACCGATTTCTACTATCGAGGAATGGACAGTTAAGTTTACAAACATAAAGTAATTCATAACTACATTTCAAAACAGATTTTTTTTGCCATGTGGGATTCATCTTCAAATTAAGCAGTTGCAGGTGCAATACAGTACAATTAAATCAGTGGATAGTGTTAGATTTTCATTTCCTTACATTTAACTTTTTAATTAAAGTTTCTGTGTGGTCTTTGTTTTTGTAGATACATTAAACGCACTCATAAAAAGGCCCTTTGAGAATATGAGGCATTTTATACACTCCAGCCACTTAATTCAAAACAAACAAAAACAAAACAATTTAACACTGCCACACAAAATGAACTATAAATGGGATTTGATTGAGGCTAAATGAGAGGAGGGGGGAGAACTCTTTCATAAAGTGAAAGAGAGACTGAGACAGAGAGAGAGAGAGAGAGAGAGAGAGAGAGAGAGAGAGAGAGAAAAAGAGAGAGAAAAAGAGAGAGAAAAAGAGAGAGAAAAAGAGAGAGAAAAAGAGAGATCGAGGGAAAGACAGACACTGCCAAAACACAAGGACACATGGACAGACTGATAAATAGCGAGGGGGATGAAAGAGGAGTGGTGTCCAGACCGTGGAGGAGTGTGTGTTGATCTCCTCTGAAAGGAAATCTGTCCACGGTGAGATTTGGCCAGTGAGGGCAACAGAATAGAAACCAGATGTTGTCTCTCTGGCTAGATCAGTGTCCAGTCCGAGTGTGTGTGTATGTGTGCATGTGTGTGCGTGTGTGTGCCAAAGTGGCAGGAAAAACAGCTGCTCGGCCGGATTCCTCCGCTTCATTTACACTTAGTAAATCACCCATGATTCCCTGCACCGCCAACGAAAAGGAGATGCTGTCCACCATCGGATGCGCCCTCTTACATCTCTCTCTCTGTATCTCTCTCTCTGCTCTCTCATTCTCTTTATCTCTTACTCTCTCTCCTTTCCCTCTCTCTTTCTCTCTCTCTCTATTGCTTTCCCTCTTTTACCTTTCTCTCTCTTACTTTCTCTGTCGATCTCGCCCTCTCACCTTGTCCCTCTTACACACTAACACAAATAAATACAGACATGCATACAGACAAATTGTGTTTATTATTAGATCACACAATTATTTTCATACAGCATATGCTTACCAGTCTAGAACGAAGGTCTGTATACCCTGTGTAACCTCAGTTCTCAGCTGGCTTTGTTCAACCAAGAACACACACACACACACACACTGATTTGCATGTAATTGTTGCCTCCTGATTTGCTATGATAGTCATAAACAAGGCATTAGCCATGCAAGGTGAGCCATCGAGGGGCTTGGGGAGACCACTGGATCATAGACATGCTAATGAAGCCCCTGGCTTAATAATGCAAGAAATGTCAGGAAACTTTTCACAAGCTGTAGCGGACAGCTCAAAGGCGGCGAACATGCACGCACACACTCACACACGACAAAACATGCACACACATCCATGTACACACACGTACACACATACTTGTACACACACTTCCTCCCCTCTTCTTCAGCCCCCTGTGCCCTGGGCCCGTGTCATCTTTGTTCTCTATGTAAATGAGCCGCGTGGTGACATTGACTCCTTCCACAGTTGTGGAGGAGGTTGCTAAATCGGATGCCCCGAGAGCACCAGAGAGCACAGCGCTCACGCACGGGGTCTATGTCCCTGAGTTACTGAGAACACTCCTGCACTTCCTGTATGCAAATATAGGACGCTTAGAGTTCTTTTGATTGGCTGCGAGTGGACGTGCCCGGTAGACTCTTAATGATTTCTGCATCAATGTGTGATTACACAAATGGGAATTAAAGTAGGTGAGAGAGAGAGAGAGAGAGAGAGAGAGAGAGAGAGAGAGAGAGAGAGAGAGAGAGAGAGAGAGAGAGAGAGAGAGAGAGAGAGAGAGAGAGAGAGAGAGAGAGAGAGAGAGAGAGAGAGAGAGAGAGAGAGAGAGAGAGAGAGAGAGAGAGAGAGAGAGAGAGAGAGAGAGAGAGAGAGAGAGAGAGAGTGCAAGCAGATAGAGAATGGAGCGAAGAGAGAAATATAGAAACATGGAAAGTTGAGAGAGAGAGGCGAATGAGTGAGAGTGCTTGGCTAGTGAGTCAGAGAGAGAGACAGAATAGGAAACGACTGGAGGACACTTGAAAGGAATTGAGTTGGAAGGTAAGAGTGAAAATATAATGAACATAATCTTTAGTTCTTAATAATTTAAGCACCCTACTGTGAGTATTCCTGCAGGTTGAAAGAGGGCCAAGGCAAGCTTAGTGAAGCCAGGCTCTAACACAGAGTTAAGTACCAGGTTATATCAGTAAGCCCTGCTTAACAGGATGTCCAGTTTTGAAGTGGGATACAGCCTTCTCCGACCTTTCTTGCCTGCACACACACTTACACCCACTCAAACACGTGCATACATTTATAAATGTAATTCCCCTACACACATACAGACACAGAAATATACAGATCCACAAATGTGTGCATACAAACACACAAATTCACAGTGACGAGACGATACCATGATGAGAAATGTACAGTTTGTTGCCTTTCTGTCTTTGCCTTGGATTTGATCTTACTATAGCACACTATTATGACTCATCACCTCCAGCTAATTGTGACTCCTTCCAACGCAAGTAGTCCCTCTCAAACCGGATCACGAAGCCTTTGCAACAACTGACAACAGTGACAATCACTTAGCCTTAAAAAAGCACAGTTGAATTATGTCTCGTTATTTACATTATAATTAGCTGTACATTGTCCTTGGCCTCCTTCTCCCATGTACCTTATCAGCCCCATAAAGCGGAACAAATAAAGCCTTGTTGTCTGCCAGTAGCAAGGGTCCCCCCTCTCTGCGTTAGTCTTCTCTATTCCCGGCTATGGCGACGAGGGCCGAGGCGAGAGAAATGAATGTAATAATTTGATGGCCCCGACACTCGTGACATTAATCGCCCACTGTCTACCAATTGGCACTTCCCCAGTAATTGTACATGAAGAGCTCTCTCTTTCTCTGTGTCTCTCTCTCTTTTTCTCTCTCTCCCCCTCCCTCTCTTTCTGTGTCTGGTTTCTCTCCATCTCTCTCGCTCGCTCTCTCTTTCCCTCCCTCTCTTTCGAGCTGAAGCCAAGCGGGTGCAACACGGCCCAGCCATAATAGCCATGATTTAATTTAGCTATTTAACCTGTAATTCCAGCAATATTTATTGAGGAGCGAGGGGGAGGAAATTGGGCCATTAGGCGCAGAGGATGAATACATTGAGATGAAAATGAACACTCCTAACTGGTGGTTGACCTTCCGCTTTTTGTAGCCCGTTCTTTCTCTCTTTTTTCTCTCTCTCGTTTCTAATTTTTTTTTATTAGCGCCGGCCACAGTAATTACCGCAAATTGAATCATAGTGAAAACTGAAATCATTGGGTAATGAGTGTTTTTATTCGTCTAGCTGGCTGCAGTCACTGCTGCTCATAAGTGCCACTGGCCAGCGGAGTGTGGCATCCCTGTGTGTGTGTGCGCCTGTGTGGGTGTGTGTGCGTGTGTGTGAAGAGAGAGCGTAGAGAGAGGAGATAGAGAAACGTGCAAGTGCAGCAGCGTTGGTTCTAAATTAACAGCTTGTAGCATTTATTTTCCATTCAGTTTATGAACAAGGTCAACCTTCTTCTGTGTACATGCAGTCATACCCAACACAAACACTCTTGACCAAATAAAATATGGTATTAATTTCTCTTAAATGGCTAGCTGATGATCTTTCTTTCTTCTCAATGGGGGCAAATTTTTGTGTTGATTAACGTTGACTTGTGTTGATCACAGTACCCATCATCAATTTATCTTTATCCTCTCACAATCCTCTTCCAATCTTTAGAATATATAAATACTCTTTGACAAGATGATTTTAGGAGAGGTGGATGACTTCCCGTTTCGTGTTTGCTTTTTTTCTGCTCGCTTGGTGACATATGGCTGGTCCTGTACCACGTGGAAAGATGCAAATTTGCGGGGCGTTTGTGTATGAGGCTGGGTACTGTGACATGGGCCCTTCTAAAGAGACACACATCACAGCGCCCCAGGGGGAAGAGGAGAACCCAGAATGCCGAGCGGCAGGCTGCTCCTCTCTTTTTTCCACCCACCTCTCTCTCTCTCTCTCTCTTTACTCTTCTTCAGACTATTGAGAAGCACAGTACAATGGCATTTGTGATGATGGAGACCCAGTGTGTGTTCTGGTGGTATGCATGCATATATTAGACCCTTTTATTATTATTTTTCACCCAAAGTGCAGGATGTGAGAGTGTGTGTGTGTGTCCAAAGAGATGTGAGGTGCATGAACTATTGGTGAGGGTCCATTTAGTAGATATTTTGCTGTGTGACAGAAAATGTGAAGTATTATGTGTGTGTGTACTGTACTCTGTGTGTGAAATACTCCATAATTATTATAAATATTTATTATTCTTATCAGTGTTTGCAATTTCGAATTAATCTATAACATCCTTTCAATTGCGGCTCTTGATTCCTTCAGTGTTTCTATAATGTCTGTGTTTTATTATTCTGACACAATTTGATGTATTATCTCAACCTCTGAATATTATCTCTCTCAATTCATTTGAGAAATCACACACACACTGACACACACACACACACACACCCTCCCTTAGATATCCAGCTCACCACACACAATCACCGCCACCCCTCCCTCTCTCCCTCACTGTTGCGTTCCTCTTGTCCGCTCCTCTCCTCTCTCGCGCGCCTCTTTCCCCCTCTCTCTCTCTGCGCTCTGTGAAGCATCCAGCGAGGCTCCGCTGCCAAGGATGTGTGTGAACCGCCGCCAAACAAAACACAGGCGGCGGGCCAGACCAGTGCGGCACGCTTCCACTAATGGAGAGAGAAAGGGCTTCCAGACCCAAACACGGCGAGCGGGCGAGCGAGCGGGCGGGCGGGCGGCGCTCTCGTACGAAACGTAGGAATTCTTCACGGCGGATAATGGTTTTAATGACAGCCTAAATGAAGTCCCCACTGTAAAAACCAATGTCAGCAAATGAGAACCTCATTAGAAAGATGCTATAGCTTTGCTCCACACTCTTCTTTTTTTCTTTTCTTTTTTTTTTCTTCTTTCTTTTTCCTCTCGTCGAATCGTTTCCCCCCTTTCTTTGCTTCGTTTCCAGTTTAGCACCCAGGCTTTTGTGGCGGCGGTGGTGAAAAACATGACATTTGTTGTTTTTGTGTTTTGGATTTCTATGTTTTAAGAGCTGGTGATTACAATTTGGTTGTGGATTCTTCTCTTTCTTTTTTACGGTCTTTCAGTCTCTTCTTCTTTCTCTTTTTGCATCTCCTATTTTCAGGGCAAACACAAACACCTCTAAACCAGTAGAGCCCACGACAACAAATGAATACTCAATGTGTCCAATGAATGAAAAGAATATAGTCTTATTCTTCCCCAGCCTCCTACGCCTAAAATGATATGGCGTAATGATTCCAGAGCTTTTATTTTAATCCCGTAAATGCAGCGGATGACAATGGGAGAGCGGACAGTGTTTCACAATCACAGCGGCAGTTATTTGAAGTGATTTACTCTCAAACACACAGACATCCAATTTGCTTCATTCCCCCTCAGTTTCCAGTGCTTAGGGAAAGGGAATGAGTGAAGCGTGATTGGTTCAATCTATCACAATAGAGGTAGTACTGTGATACACCTCAGCGTGAGAAAATATTGGTAAACCACCTGCTTTTTTGATTGGATAACTGTAGCGTTCTGCGGGTTACTTCCTGGAAAGCGAGGACAATGATTGGTCCTGTGCCTCATGTCTCCTTGGCAACGTTTCTAAGATGAGCGAGACTTCAGGGCTGTCGGTGTTTGTTCTATGGTTAAGTGTGTGTGTTTGTGTGTGTGTCTTTGTGCACACATAGTGAGCACATGTGGCAGTGCGTAGATGTGCGTGTGTGTGTTTGTGTGTGCATGTCTGATCAAACATCCATGCGTGTACTTGTGTGGATATGTATATGTGTGTTCATGTGTGTGTGCTCCATAAAGTCCCAGATTGGCATGCAGCGTTTGACATGGCCTGTTTGGAAACCTAAGACGGTTATTAGCCATAATTTCTGCTTAATTGAATCTGGGGCGTTGCGTGGTGTGAGGCGGCGTCCGTGGATGACACACACACACAGTGGCGTTCCCCGCTCGCCCCTCAGCGGAGCAGCTGCTTTGCACAGCAAGGGTGTCTCGGAGAAAACAAGATCATTACTCACTCTTCTTTTTTTCTTAAAGAGCGTTGTTCAGGGCCCCTCAGTCACTTTTGATTATGCTTAAGGAACTTTCTTTGTGGAGTGAGTTTTTGGCAATTGAATGACTTTGAGGTGGTGGCGTGTGAGTGGTGGCCGCGCTTGAGTGGAAGTGTGGCCTTGTGGAGTGCAGAAGCTCGATTTGTACTTATTCTGAGAGAATAGAATGGCAACGGGTCATCTCTGACTGAGTGATGAGGTGTGTGTGTGTGTGAGACAGAGAGAGAAAGAATGCAAGAGTGTATTAATAGAAATAAATAGGGCTTCTTTCAACTTATGTATCGTTATTTACATTTTACATTTAGTCATTTAGCAGACGCTCTTATCCAGAGCGTCTTACAGTAAATACAGGGACATTCCCCCGAGGCAAGCAGGGTGAAGTGCCTTGCCCAAGGACACAACGTCAGTTGGCATGACCGGGAATCGAACTGGCAACCTTCGGATTACTAGCCCGATTCCCTCACCGTTCAGCCACCTGACTCGTTATAAAACACACATTCCACACGCACACACACACACACACACGCAAGTCCACCATTCCACCCAGCACATTACCACAGCAGCAGTGGCTGTCCAGGGTTATCCCTTTCTCCCTCTCTCTTTTTTCTCTCTTTCTCTTACTCCCCATCTTTCTCCCCCACACTCTCTCCCTCTCTCTCTTTCTCATTCGCCTCTCTTTTTTTCATATGGAAATGGGAAATAATGGGGTGATTAAATAGAGCTGTATATTAAAGTACAGCTGACATTAGAATTAGCATAATGTGCTGTGGCCTCGGGCTGCATACTTTATTTGCCATCTGCGTTGGTCTCGTCTCCCCCCGGGAGGGCACAGCACTGAACACTCCTCAATAAACTCACGCCCGACTCCCTTCATCACAGAAAGAAATACCATCTCAGGCGAGCAGTAGCCACTCTCTCCTTCCCTCCTTCTATTTCCTCCTCCCTTTCTCAATCTTTCTGTCACTTCGACCCCCATCCCTTCCACTGTGGGCAGAAATGAACATTTAGCACCCCCGATGACTTTTGTAGCCCTGCAAGACGTCGGGTGTCGCTGACAAGATCCTTTCTTTGCTATACCCAGGCAGTGAGAGAAAGAGAGAGGGGAGGCGGGGGGAGGGGGGGGGGGGCAGGTGAAAAGGAGGGGCACAAGCAGCAAATTCTTTATGGAATGTCATGGCCCTTGAATGGGCAAGGCTGTAAAACAATGAAGAGAATGGTGGGGTGTTAGAAAAGGAGGGGGAGGTACAAGATGGAGTGGTTGGCATAAGGACCCTGTTGTTATGTTTGTATGTAGTGGAGGTGGGAGGGGGGGGGGGGGCTGTATAGGGAAAAATATTGAGAAATGGGGCAGGAGGCTGTGTGTGTGTGTGTGTGTGTGTGTGTGTGTGTGTGTGGGGGGGGGTAGCCTTTTGACTGAGGTCTGAGGGGGGGGGGGGGGTCTATCCATGCATGCGGAATTGTGTGTGTGTGATCGTGTGTAAGTTCAGGCATGTGCCTGTGCGTCTGTATGTATGTCCACTAGAATTAAGTCAGAGAGGTTTATAGGACCACGGCGGACTGCAGAGGTAAGCAGCTGTTCCGCCTCCTCTCCTCAACGCAGAAGTACATTAAACTACCAACCAGAGGAGAGGAAGAAAGAAAAGCTTTTACAAAGAGACCTTTCTGATGTTCACCGCTAAGTGCTACGGGGAATAGACTGGGTGTAAAAGTTTTCTGTCCAACCGGATGGATTAAGCTATTCTACTGTCAGCAACCAGTTGTAGATAATTGACAGGATGCAAATGTTAAGATGTTTAACAAAAAATTACCATTCACTTTTCTTTCTGAAACTGCATTGCATGTTGATGTTGTGGATGTGTGTGAAGGGTATGAAGGTAATTCTGAGTGTTTATCTTGTGCAGGGAACTCGTGCAGGGTTTAACCTTGAACCACTTTGGCTCACCCACAAGTTCCCTTCCAATCTCCCTCAGGAAAGACATCTTGTCAATACTTGCATAGGCTATTAAATATATTTCAGTTTTATTATGCTATTTAACAATAATATTGTAATTTTAATTGGGCACGTGTGTTGGCCAGTTAGTACACACACACACACTGAATGAATTAGCCTGTCCTAAATGTGTCAGAAAATGATGCACTAGACTAGTTCAAGCCAGTTAGATTATATTTCATTATTTTACGAAAGACAACATTTACATCAGAGATGTAATTTCGGTTTAATCTTTTCTCTCTACAAATCTCTAAATTATAATACCAGACACGTGTGTGTGAGTTTACATAAAACAGCTATACAGAGTCTGTGTGTGTGTGTGTGTGTGTGTGTGTGTGTGTGTGTGTGTGTGTGTGTGTGTGTGTGTCATGCGTCTCAGCACCTCTGAGACGCATGATGCATGTTATGTGAAGTATCCTTTTCCATCCTCTGCACATCCGACCTGTTTGTGTCATGACAGAAACAAGTCAATTTTGCATTCAGGGACTCTGAATAACACAGATGATGGGGCATGAATTAGTCATTGTGTGCTTAAAGGTAGAGAACAACAACATACTCTCACTCTGTAGTCTCACTCTTACATAGCCAGAGAGTTCCATCACAGGCAAGTCTTTGACACTCTCAAATCCCTATTGATCTCTGAAGCATCTCTTACGTAACACAACAGCCCAGGATATTGCTTTTTTTTCCCCCTCTCTGGTTTTTTTTCTATGAGTTACGCTCTTGGATGGAAAGCTGTTGAGTCGGTTTGTCACATTCCCTTCATGCCATGTTGGAGGGAAAGTGGTGTAGTACAGGATGGAGTGCTGCGGAGTCCTCTCAGTCAATAATTGCTGAGTCAATATTTGAGTTCCTCCTCTGTATATATGGAAAGTAGTTGAACAACTGTCCCTTTACACAGCTCAATGGTGGACATAAAGACTGCAGTTAAACAGGTACAATGAGTCTGAAGTAAACATGTATTGAGAGACTCCTCCCAAAATGGTGGGGTATTGCTAACAGTGACTGATCGAGTTTGAATGGCTAAAGAGACATAAACAACCCTGGGGATCCATGTTAAATAGCAACAGCTTACAGTAAACACCAAATCACATCTCAGAGACTAGCATGCGTTTACCCTCTTTCCTCTCAGTCTCTTCTCTTTTTTGTTTTTATTAGAGGCCATTTATCTTGATGCACTCTCGATTAGGGTTTATTTTCTTTTCCTTCGCTTCCTTCCCTCTTTTATTTGTTTCCTAGAGGCACTGCTTCTTTATTTGCTTGAGAGTGATAAGAGTTCCTTAAATCACAGTTTAAGTTGTGCTTTCTCAGTATACAGCCATATTACTTTGGCATTTCGGGCTAGCTAATGATGAAAGTCCCTCCGCTTGGAGGGGTTCCCGGTTTTTAAGAGGCTAACACACACGCTCAGACATATTGCACACACACATCCATGTGAACACACACATCCATGTGAACACACAGACACTCTCTTGCATTCGCATAAAAATACACACACACGCACTTGTCTGGTGTAATAATTTAGAGATTTGTTGAGAGGAAAGATTAAAAAGCACTTGAAGCGTAGATACGTTGTTTCTACAGTGTTGGCCAATCCTATGTGATTGTGGAAATGCACTTGTCAAAAGTGTGATAAGTATGTCCCATTTATGTGACAACATGATGATCCAAGACGGTCTGATCCACTGGAAGTATGAGGCAAATATAAAATGCATAACCATGTCCACTGTTTTCGGCCTCTTTGTATAGTTTGTATTCAACCTCAGTGAGAACCAGCTCAGTGAGTGACTGTAAATCATATTGATACAGATGTTGCATGTCCACTAATATTTATTGATATTTGTTTGACTAGAATATGGGAATGGTTATTGTTTTGGGGGATGACTTGTAACACACACACACACATACACACACCTACACACACACACACAAACACACCAAAACTGAATTCCATTTTGTTTTCATCAAACTATATACTGTAGCTGTATTATATATTAAGGTATTGTGTGAGTCAAACCTAATCAAATTTTTTGTATCTACCTTTGCTGTGTTTTAGGAAGGGACGAGCCATCGAGCTACATCTGCACCACGTGTAAGCAGCCCTTCCCCAGCGCCTGGTTCCTCCTCCAGCATGCCCAGAACACCCACGGTATCCGCATCTACCTGGAGTCCAACCCCTCGAGCGCCTCCCTTACCCCACGCATCACCATCCCGCCCCCCATGGGTCCAGAAGCTATCCCCCAGTCCCCCCTCACCAACTTTCTGGGTGACAACAACCCTTTCCACCTGCTGAGGATGACTGGGCCCCTGCTCCGGGAACCCCCACCAGGCTTCGTGGAGAACCGCCTCCCCAACACCCCCCCCTTTGTCAGCCCGCCACCCCGCCACCACCTGGACCCACACCGTCTGGAACGCCTTAGCGCAGAGGAAATGGGTCTCATCTCCCAGCACCCCAGTGCCTTTGAGCGGGTAATGCGCCTGACACCCATGGCCATAGAGTCCCAGTCCATGGACTTCTCCAGGCGGCTTCGCGAACTTGCGGGCAACAATGCCACTCCGCCCCTCTCCCCCAGCAGGGCCAACCCTATGCACCGCCTGCTCAATCCCAACCCCTTCCAGCCCAGCCCCAAGTCGCCCTTTCTTAGCACCCCTCCCCTACCGCCCATGCCACCCAGCAGCACCACCCCGCCCCAGACGAACAAATCCAAGTCCTGCGAGTTCTGCGGCAAGACCTTCAAGTTCCAGAGCAACCTCGTGGTGCACCGGCGCAGCCACACCGGTGAGAAGCCCTACAAGTGTCAGCTGTGCGACCACGCTTGTTCACAGGCCAGCAAGCTGAAGCGCCACATGAAGACCCACATGCACAAGGCAGGTTCCATGACCGGGCGCTCTGACGATGGCCTGTCTGCCACAAGTTCCCCAGAACCGGGAACCAGCGATGTAACGGGTGAAGGCATGAAGAACCGTGACGGGGACTTCCGGGGCGAGGGCAACGAGGAAGAGGAAGAAGAGGAGGAGGAAGAGGAGCTGGAGAACGAAAGCCGACCGGAGTCAAACTTCAGCATGGAGTCGGAGTTCTACCGGAACCGTGAGAACGGCTCCAAGCCTTCCTCAGACGAGAAATCTTCACTCTCCTTGGGAAAGATGGTGGAAAGTGTGGGCCTTAGCACTATACAGCAGTACAATAACATGATAGTCGACAATCGTAAAAGAATGCCCTTCACCAAGAGGGGCTTAGACGGTCAGCGGGACACCGGAGACGAGGACTCAGTTGTGGGGGAGATGGACCACCACAGGGTGGAGAGGACCACTGTCAATGGCAGAAACTGTGGGTCCAGTGACTCTTTCTCAGGGCTGTTCCCTCGCAAGCCCACCCCCATCACCAGCCCCAGCCTGTCCAACTCCTCCAACAAGAGGATCAAGATCGAGAAGGACTTGGACATGCCCGCGGCACCCCTCATCCCATCCGAGAACGTTTACTCCCAGTGGCTGGTGGGATACGCCGCGTCCCGGCACTTCATCAAAGACCCCTTCCTGGGCTTCACCGATTCCAGACAATCGCCCTTCGCCACCTCCTCCGAGCACTCCTCCGAGAACGGCAGCCTGCGCTTCTCCACACCCCCCGGAGACCTTCTGGACGGAGGGCTGTCGGGGCGCAGCGGGACTGCCAGCGGGGGCAGTACCCCTCACCTGGGCGGCGCAGGCCTCGGTCGGCCCGGCTCCAAGGAGAGTCGGCGGAGCGACACGTGCGAGTACTGCGGCAAGGTGTTCAAGAACTGCAGCAATCTGACGGTGCACCGGCGCAGCCACACGGGGGAGCGGCCCTACAAGTGCGAGCTGTGCAACTACGCCTGCGCCCAGAGCTCCAAGCTCACGCGCCACATGAAGACACACGGCCAGCTGGGTAAGGAAGTATACCGCTGTGACATTTGCCAAATGCCCTTCAGCGTGTACAGCACTCTCGAGAAACACATGAAAAAGTGGCACGGGGAACATTTGATGACCAACGAGGTCAAAATTGAACAAGCAGAGAGAAGCTAAGCCAGATTTCCTATTTTGAAGCTCTTCGCCACAACTTGAATAAAAAAAAATAAAAAAAAAAGTACAAAGGGGGTAGCTGGATACTCTTTCATAAATATTGATTTTGGGTTAATCTTATGTTTTTGCCTAAGAAACTGCCAACTGAGAAAACAGACAGACAAACACACAGCACCATTTGAAGCCGGTCTAAGCTGCCTCATTTGGCGTTCCTTTTTAAACAACAGATCAGACAACAAATTAAGTCATAACATGTGGAGCCTTTAACTGTGCAATAATTTCTGTATTTATTGGATTTTGTATTGTGGCATGTGCAGGTACATTTTTATTTTGTCATTTTAAAATTTGTTTTACTTTTTGATTTAAATTGCTGGGAGTTTTGTTTAACTTTTAAAAATACCCAGATAATATCCTGAGATTTTTTAGCAGACAGAAATCCATTGAATAATCTATAGGTTGCTGCTTATAGGACATGTACATTAAAGCTACACATGTAATTTCTTGAAGAGAAGCCGAATTTAATCTTCAAATCTTAAAAAAAACAAAACTGAGAAAACTATTTTTTGTTTCTTTTACATGACAGGATATGCGCGGACAACAATCCTTTGAAATTGTAGGATGAACTGATTTCTAAACATGTCAATTTAATTGGATATGTAGCACTGAGTGTCATTTATGACAGTAAATCTAAATCAAAAGTAGATTGTGAGGTTCATAAACCATGCCTCCTGTAGAGGACATCCCTTCCAATAAGAAGAAACTGATTATGGTGAAGGCAGCTGCTTACTGGTACCTAGTACTTACCCCCTGACAACTCTAGAGCACCAAGACCTTACTCATATATTCTTGTAGAAGTCCCACTTTGTACTTTCAAACTGTTTACATCAAAACACCTCACCTAAACCCACCTATCCCCAATCTAACTAGACCGTTTGCACTTAGAGCAGATAGTGGTCATGGTCTGTATATATATTGATTTCATAGCTATAGGACAAGTTTAATTGTTTTTAAGGATGGTCTGTTTTAGCCTCCGCTACTATAGCGCCAGGCAGTGTAGCATCTAGCTGGATCACAGGGACATTTCAGGGTGAGCTGTAGGACCTGCCTTTTTTGTTTTCTCTTTCATCCCTTCATTATCATTCCTTGGATGAGCTTAAAATGTTTGTTTTTGCCCATGCCCAAATTAACCCTCCCCTGCCCTGCTCAATTCTCTGCCAGTCAATATTTAGATCCAAAAATAGTTTGTTACATTCTATTACCTAGTAGTACAATTAAAATCTTATTCAAAACAACCTAGACACATTTTAAATGATGTAACGCACATGTTATAGTTACGGCAAAGGGCAATATTGTAGAATTTCAAAACAATACTGAATCTAAGATTAATCAATTGCAGTCATTAACTCATATTTAAATGATACTGCTTGTAATTGATACATCATTTATTAAATGCATTGTTTATCCAAGAAAGGGGACTTAGTCAGTCGTACATGCAGCCAAGGCGGATGTCACCTCTTTAACCAGATTTGATTCTAAATCAGATTCTATTTCAAAATAAACTACAATATGCGACAATGTTTATGATATCACTTGAAAACAGCCCTATGCATTCTTTTCTAGAAATATCTATTTGTCATTTTTAAAAACATGAATGGGTTTATACTGTGTAGGTAGTTTGATTGTATAGTGTGCCATAGTCAAAAATGTTTATATACAATAATGTTTTCTGGTTAATGTGATCACATCCCCTGTGAGACCCAAATCAGTGGCAGTTATGCAGACCAGTAAAATTGCACAGTTAGATACAATTTGTGTGTAGATATCTGTTGAGCGTGTGCCGAAACAGTAAGACTATTTTTTTCTTTCTTTCCTCTCATTCAGGGCTCCCTGTGATGTGTAGTTGAACGCATTCTGAGAAGTAGCAACTCTGACACACACAGAATGCACAGCTGAGATTTTTAGGAAAACCTTTTCTCAATCTTCAGCAAGCACCATCTTTTGCCCAATATCACCACCTCCCTCCTTGTTACTTTGAATAAATGCAAACCCGACAGCTCCCCTTTTCCTCCCCAGACATCCAAGATGAAGCAGTTTTTTTAGGATTGAGGCAAAGTCTGTCAAAAAAAAGGAAGAAACAAACAGCTCTTCGCAATTGACCCGCACTTTATGATTTTTTATTTTTTTTATTTTTTACACACACAAAAAGACAGGAAATTGGAAGGTACGGCTTCTGAGCAAGAAATTACTGGATATACTGATACTGGTCCTTGCTTAAAGGGTTCTTGAGTTTGGAATCACCTGAGATTGAAGTGCCAGTGTTGTTAGGCTTGGCTTTTCCAATGCTGGCACTATAAAAAAAATGAAAGTAATTTATTTGGGACAGTTTTTGTACTGCCGTTCAATTTGACATGAGTGTGCCTTGAATACTGATCTTCCTATTTATTGTCTGAGATCGAAAAAAAAAGCTAATTCTTTGTGAAGCAAGGAATTGATAAAACAAAAAGACAATTTATCAAATTATGTGTAAACTTTGCTCTAATTTGCATAATAAATTTCCACTGAATATCACTTCTAAAAATAAAAATAAACTGAATTTAAGTTAGGAGTACCCAGCACAATATTGATGTGTCTGTGTGTGTGTATATATGTATGCATATGTACATATAAAGGCACAAACCTATATATAGATATATATCAAATTCTTCACTTCAGGACAAGACTGCGTCCCTCGATTGAAAAATCACCGGAGTGGATTGTTACGCAACACAATAGTCAAGGAAGAGACTGGACAAAAATCAGGAACTGCAGATACTAAAAAATAATTTAGTGCACTCTGTCTTAAAATACGTTTACAGTATTGAAACAAGTACAAGGGTAAAATAATGTTTGTGTGTATGTGTGTTTTAAACAAACAAGTATTTTTTTTTTTCAAGTTTGCTTATAAAGTTTCTCTGAATGCCATAGTGGCGATGTGTATATTGTTTTTTTGGTGACGGGGTTTTAGTATATATATAAATATATATGAATATATATTACATTTTTCTTGTTTACTGTAAAAGTATACCAGTATTTGTAATATTGGACAATGCCTGGGCATTTTACAAAAATAGAAAAAAGGTTGTTTTTTATTTTTATTTTACAGTCCAATTTAAATTGTGGGTCTCTTAAAATGTTTTTTGTCACTGTAACTGTAAAGTCTTAAGTTTTAGTAACTTTTATTCTGCCTTGGGTGTAATAAAATAAAAATAAAAATAAAGGAATAAAAAAATTGACCTGTAACAAACTTGGATGGAGGGAATGTGACAAGCTGCATAACGTAAAGGACGTTTCTCATGTAGAAGCAATCGAACATTGTTATTGCTTTGCAGGAAAATACTGACATTCCTGATCTGTATCTATTTTTCTTCTTCTGGAATGGATATTCTTCATGGCTGGTTTGAAATACATGTGTAGGCACTCGCTGTCTTTATACAGGAGCTTGTATTTTTTAACTTGTTTGTGCATCCTTTGTGAAAAGGGTACTTAAAATACCCATGCTCTCATTATTTTACTTTGGGGCATCGGAACATCATTCCGACTTCAAGATACAACTCACAGGCTGCCACAATATATTTTTCTTTAATTTGGCAGAATAAAATATAGTGCAAATACCTGATGAATTTGTATTGTTAAAATGAATTGTACAGAAGGGATTAAAGGTTGTTTGACAACTTTTTAGTGAGATGAAACATACACAAGTAGATGTTTTGTTTACTGTTCTATTGGTTGTACATAGTTTTTTTCTATGATTACCCTGACATTATCTTCTTTTCGTTTTTGTTATGTTATGTTTATGCTTTAAACTCGCACTGACAGTGATTGCCCCTCTTTGGGTCTTTTCTTTGACCTTTGACCTTTGGTGACCTCCCAGTCAGTTTTCAGGTACCTGCCTCCCACAACTCCATTTCTGTGCGTGAGAAAACGAGAGCACAAATACAAGCCGTCACTGTTCCCCATTGTCTTATTCAACTCCAATCACCAACAGTGTTAATCGAGTCCTGTCTGATTATGGCCCTGATGAAGAACACCTCACCCCTTTTTAAAATGTACTGGTTCAATAACGGAAATCTAGAAGTATGACAATAGGTTGCATTAACAATAAATTGAGTGCAGAAAGATTGGTGGGGGTGTGTGGGTCTTTAATGAAGTCCAGGAAGATTATACATCTAAAAACCCTGTTTGGAATTCCACACAATACGGCTGGCAGAACTATTTATGCAGCACAGTGGAGGCAGGATACGATCAAAGCATTCACTCGCCTCAAACCATAGGCCACAATTAGAGGCACTTAGTGCTACTGAAACTGACCACAATCATATGGATGCATATCAATCAAGGCATTCCCGGGGGATGTAGTTAAAAACTGCTTTCTTAGAATCTATGAAACTGACCTCTTTGCTCAGCAGCACAAACTCCCTTATCTGTCATTTCTTCCTAAGTTTTCTCTAAGAAATTGGTGCTTTGATATATGCTAAGAGCTATTTCCTGTTGGCTGCATTGTTTGTCTGCCCCAGGCCACCGTAGCCATGCCCTGGGCAGAGTTAGGTTAGGATGACCACGGTGTTCACTTGTGTATTGCCATTCTTCATGGGACATACTCTGTCTGGGGGGAACCGTCCTTTTGTTACAATTTGTTTTTCTGACGTTTTTGTGGCGCAAGCTAATGTCCCCTCTTACCGGACTTGAATTCAACGCGCAGGTTCAAAATGGAGAGAAAAAAGTGCTTTGCTGCTGTTCACTCTTGGTTTTTACATTCCATAATGACTATTTCCTTTCTTTTTCATGTTTGTATTTAAGAATAATACAGGGTTGGGATGATAATGAAAAATCTGTAATTTTGATAATGTCATAATGTTCAAATCCAGAGGGATGGGATGAAGCTGGGGAGGGCTGGGGGCTTTTTGAGTAGGGATGTTATGCTGTGTGTGATGTCACTTTATTTAAATACATGAACTGATTCTGATAGGCTGCGGTTTGTGTTGTCTATGATGTCACTGAGGTGCGGACAGCGTTCTCAGGCCTGAGTCCAATGCCATTGGTTCGTTACAGTAAACATGACATTCAGACATCCGACTGTCTACTTCTCTTTATTTGAAAAGCATAAGGTATCATCCTGGGCTTGTTTGCATACACTCAGACATGTGCATGTGGACATTCATAATCAGACTGCAATGCATATACACGTGCATAATCAAACACTGACACACAAACACGTGTGGAATCAAACACGTAAACGTGAGTTCTAAAACACCAACAAACACACACAAACAGGCCTAGATTTAGAATCATAGAGGGGGGTACAATTCCTGAACTACTTTTCCAAGCAGTGAAAACCCATCGGGGGTTAGGGAGTGGTGTTGGATGGATATGGATCCATCTTCCTGCTGAGGGTCCCTGCAGAGGCTGGTTAAGCTGACTGACGGGCCAGCACTGCAGGTGCCGGATCGGAGTTCAGTTCATGCTACAATGTCTGGTTCTCAACTTTAAGTCAGCGCTTAATCAATCCATTAGACATAAGCATTCCCAGTTATTCCTCAGTGTAACACACATACCAGCACACCCTTCCTGGAACAATATAGTTTAATTTTAGTTAAATATTAAACATAAAGCTGGAAAGCAGTTATGTAGTATGCAGAATAAACACTTTTTTTGAATGAATCTGTTCCATTGCTTCAAGCATTGACTGACACACAATAAAAACAAAATACATTCTCATGAATGAGACCTTTATAGAGGTAAGTTAGAAAACACTGATTAAGAAAAAAGAGCTGTACATGTTTTATGCAACGGTAGTCTCCCATTTAATATTGTTTATGTCATGTACATGACCATTTTTTCTCCTATGTGACATCCATAGAGGCAATAGACACCAAAACCAAAACCAAGCAATAAAAGTAATAGCAGCACACATCATCTTCAATAAGCAAAGATACTCTTAATAGGGCCATATCACATAGCACTCCAACCACAAGACCACATTTCACACTTCCTCGATAAAGAAGGAAAGAGACCCAGGGAGGCAAATCAATACATACGAAGGGGGTCATTAACTATGTAGTCACCCTCTTGAGAATTTCTCATTTTTCCCTCTTATTTTGATTTAATTTGCCTCTTTCTATTTCCTCTGCCGAGTAAATCTAGACGCACAATTAGTCATGAGGAGACAGGAGTGAGCCGGTCCGGGGCGAGCTGCGATCTGGCTTCAGTTTCAAGGCAAACGGGTAATTAAGCCGAACCCTGACTAGCCCGCGCTTTGAAGAGCCCTACAGGGGGGATTATCCCTGGTGAAGAAAAAGAACGGAAGGAGAGAGAATGAGAGAAAGAGGGAAATGAGGGAGGAATAAAATGAGGAAGCGATAGGAGGATTGGGGGAAAGTTTAAGTCGGTCTGAATTAAAAGAACGGCCGACATGTGAACTGAAAGGACATTGAGAAGGTGCTGCTGCTTGGGCTGAATGAACAAACTTGAGCACAAACAGATGAATACAATTTCGAATAATCGTGAAGATGCAAAGCACACAAAGGAGGAGATTTGTCTAGACTTGCCTTCTGCCATGTGGTCAAATTTCAAACTGAGGTATTTGAGTGGACTCATAAGTCGTATGGGATGGTTTTAAGCTTTTGCAATACCTCATAGTGTCCTGCCAATTAAAGTGGCCCATCAATGATTGACAGTGCCATGTAGTTCGCAGGCCTTTCCTGAAGAAGTGACCAGCTCAGTTGATGACAGAGCTGGCAAACAGAACTCAGGAGGCCCGCCTCAGTCATGCATTAAATAATTGTACATCAATTCTGCATCATCATCATCAATCTACAATTAGCAGGAAACCTCATCACAATGGCAAATTGAAACCAGCCTCACAAGGAAGCACCGAGAAGTCACAGCACTAAAACAGACTTTATCATTAAAGTGTGTTTACCTTTTAAATGTCTGTGTAGATATCTCGAAGCACACTTAAGTGCTACCTCCCCCTTCATTAACCTCAGAGCGAATTTATCCCCATTACCTTAAAACTGGCTGGGGAGGGGATTAAGTCAACAGACAACCCCTGGGTAGTTCAGGAGGTATGGAATTATATCCAGCTCTGAAGGCCTGTCAACAGTGAGCCCTGCCTCCTCCTCCACTCATTAAAAGGCAACTTCAAATGACTTAAGCCCCGGTCGTCAGCACCAAAGCCACTGTGTTGACAGGTACAGTAGGTCTTAAGGCGTCAAGATCAACGTTGGCTATTCTCCCTGACAAAATCCACCCCACGGGGGCCTGGGGGAGTGATGGCAGAGGAATGCAGGCCTGGGAAGAAGGGGGGCGGGGGAAGGGGGGAGGGGGAATGAGGAACTGCGACATGGGAGAGAAAAAAGGAAAGAGGGGACATCCAGGGGAGGGGGTTGATGTCAGGGTGTCAGACACCTACAGTAGGATTGGTGAGTTGTGTGAGTGTGTGTGTGTGTGTGTGTATGGGGGGGGGGGGGGGTGGTACACTTAATTATGGTTAAAGAACAGACGCCTCAGAGGAGGGCATTTGAATGAGGGTGTCATGGCGAATCAGAAGAGTCCCTCGACTTCACTGGTAATTATTAACATTATTTTTCACTAGCCTTGTCCCTGTCCAATTGATTGGCATGCCTGTTTCATGGGTGTTTCCAAAAGAAGTAGTCGTATCACTCTTAGCTTTCATGTGTGTCTTTCACTTTCTCCATCGGTCTCTCTCTCGCTCTCCCTCCCTCCCTCCCTCCCTCCCTCCCTCTCCCTGACAGTTTCAGAAGCATGCAAAATGAGGACAAGCCTAATCAAAGTTTTATTGGGAGAATTTGATCCCTGGAATGGGGAGCCATGCATATGAAGCCCAGCACTCCAGGGCCATAGTCTGATCATTTGAGGTTATTGACTGTGAGGCTTTTTCTAATTTCACACAACCCACTTCTCCAAATGAACAATGCACAGGGAATAGGTATGCATGGAATACGAGCCAGTATGTGGCTTCATTTAAAGGCTTGATACATCTATCATGAGACTGAATTTTTTTGTTTGTTGTATTTGTCGCATTGTTTTATTACAAAACCCTATTCATCCGTAAAGAAATAAATACGCCATAGAGACAAAGAAACTGATCAATTTATTTTATCTTGTGATTACACCCACTGAGGCAATTATCTCAACGCTTTCCCTCATTATCTCTTTAAATCAGAACCTCTTCTGTTGCAGGCAAAGAAAAAAGAATCTTAACAAAAGAACAATATAAAGGAGAAGACTGTTTTCCATCATTTCTGCATGACTACAAACACAGTCAGTCAAACTTCCAATATCTGAATCCTCTGCTTTTCTACTTTCCTCTCTCTCACGCTCCCACCGTCCCTCCCTCTCTCTCTCTCTCTCTCTCTCTCTCTCTCTCTCTCTCTCTCTCTCTCTCTCTCTCTCTCTCTCTCTCTCTCTCTCTCTCACTCACACACACACACACACTCTCTCTCTTTCTCTCTCTGACAAATGGGGTGGGTTGTTGTAAAAAAATAAAATGAAAGAAAAAAAGTCGTGCGCTGCGAGGAACTGAAGCCTCAGTAGAGGTGCAAGGCGCCTTTTTGATATTCAGATTCGCCTGCCTACACACAGCATTATGACACATTTGGATGATCGCATTGTGGGATTAACGGGCTGCCTTGTCATTTTCAACAACAATACGGCGATTTAGGGATGCTATTTCTCACACGGCGCCTCGCATTAACGACGGGCCCACAGATTTACATAAATCTTTGTCTTAAGATGAAAGAAAAGGGGGTCTGAGACAATGAAGTTAAGCTTTGGAAATCGGGGGGGAAGAGGAGAGAAGGAGGAAAGAAAGTTGCGGGGCGGCGGTGGCTACGTTGGAGGGGATGGAGGGACGATGTCGTGGAGGAGGAGACGCTACTAAAGGAGGGAGAGATGGAGGGATGGAATGAAGGAATTAAATAAAAGTACATGTGCGTACCAGCGTGCTGTTGATAGAAAGATATATTGTGCCCCCACTCCTCCCCTCCCTCTCTTTTTGGCGTCCAAGTGTACACAAAAAGAAAGAGAGAGAGAGAGAAGAAAAGCAGGATTCACATTAGCATGGGCTGTATCACTGGGGGGAGAGCGAGGGGGTGGAGGGCCGAAAGTGGCGTATTCAGCGCTGATTTAGCGGTGCGTCCTCATCTCCAGCTTGTGAAAGCCTTTCTTGGTTGTCATCGTCTCTCTATTTTTCTCATTCTCTCTCTCTCTCTCTCTCTCTCTCTCTCTCTCTCTCTCTCTCTCTCTCTCTCTCTGTCTTTCTCTCTTACTCTCCTTCCCTCTCTCTCTCTAATCTTATAGCCTGTAGCAGTCATTCTGAAAAGTGACCTAGATTGTTGCGCCTCCCCGCCCCTCTTGATTGGATTCATCTGACGTGATTGTGGATCTGCTTACATTAAAGCCCCGAGATTGGATCAGAAATCTGACCACTGAAGGCGATTCTCTTTTTAAATAGAGAGGAGGTTACTGTAAAATGGAGATTATAGGCCTAGAGACAGCGAGAAGGAATAGATGGTGAGAGTGAAGGAGATAGGGAGGGGAGGGATAGCGGGGAGTGAGGGGAGGAAAGCGACAGAAAGAGAAAGGAGGCAAAGTAAGAAGGAAGTAGAGACAACGTTATCAGCATCATTATCAGAGAGCTTCCAGAACCTTCCTCTCCCACTACTGGCTTTATTGCCTTCATTTTACAGCACATTTATGTCTATTCAATTACTGGGCATTGGTCTTGTCCAGTTTCGGAGTGTCAACGCCTAGTCTTCTAATTGAACAGGTAAATAGACTTACTGTAAGACCAATTAGCTCAAATTGACAGTAATATGAACTGGTGAATCGCTGCAGAACAGTGGGACAATTACAACCAATCCTAATTAGGAGACTCTCAGGCCTTTCCAGTAAAAAACGAAACTTCAAACAAGTTAGTTCCAAAATCAGTATTAAGCTAGCAAATATGTACATTTTCGTTTGTATTTTAACCTTCTTTCTTATAAGTGCCCGTGCAATCTTCCCCAGATAACTTGTGTGTTTCCCTATTGATCCAGTGTTTCTCCTCATGTATGTCAGTTAGGACCTTCCCAGAGCATATGTGACACCAGGCCGGGGCAGGGTCCATATGTCCCACATATGCCTGCAGGAACTCCTGCTGGGAGGAGGGGACAGGGCCCCCACAGCCCCCTGGCATCCCTATAGCCAAGTTGTCTCCTATAGAAAAGTGATTATTTATCACCCCCTAGCCCAAATGTATACATACACACACACAAACATACGCAGACACACCACATGCACAATCTTTCTTCGTCATCTGCCATGGCCTGTCTTTTATTCCCATCTCTTTCTGTGTCTGTGCATCATTTTACAACCTCGCAATATGCTACGCGGCCCTCTCAATGTGCCACCTGCAAGCATCGCATCCACACCCATGCCCTCCCACACCCATGCCCTCCCACACCCATGCCCTCCCACCCCCATGCCCTCCCACTTGCTTTATCCCACCCTTCCTGCCTCTCCCCTCCCTTTCATTCTCTGTCTACCTCTCCCTCTCTGCCCTTGCTCTATGCCACCCTGCCACTGTCCTTCTCTCCACGCTTGTCTAAATCTCTTTCTTCTCCCTCTCAAACCCTATACTTTGTCTTCCAATGCTACCTTACATCCCTTCTCTCCCTCTCCATTTTTTCTCTGTCTTTCTGTGTCTCTCTCCCTCTCTATCTCTGTATGCCACTCCTTGCACCCTCTCTCAACGCCACCTTCCCCCATCTACGCCCCTTGTTCCCCCCCCCTCCCCCCCCCCCTCCCCCCATTCCACACACATGTCCCCGGGCTACACAGGGCTGCTCCCCCACCCCCCCCCCTCCCTCGGTGGTACTAAAATAAACAAATGATGGCGGACTGACGTCCCACCTTGAACCGGGGGAGGAGGTTATTTACATCGGTGGTTTTGTGAGGGTGGGGGGCGGGAGGGTGGGTGGGGGGGTGCGACGACGACGACTCCGTTGGCCCCTCAGCACTAGATCACTCAGCTGTGACAGGCCCTACCAGCCGACATCAGATAACGACGGAGGGAAAAGGGGGTGGGGTGGGTGGGGGCGAGGGGGGGGAAGAGGTGTGATGGGAAGGGGAGAGAGGAGAGAGAGGGACAAAGACGATGCAAGGGGGAAACACAGGGAGAGGTGTGCATCCTGTCATCGGCTCCTCTTTATCGTAGCTTGTCACGCGTTCCCCTCGTCTCGCCTCCTCTAACGTGCCCCTCTCCTTTCTCCTCCTCCCTTCACTCCCTTCGTCTCCTCTCCTCTCTCCTCCTCGTCTCCGCCACCTCTCTCCACCTCTCTCCACCTCTCTCCACCTCTCCTTGTTTTCTGTTGTGATCAGTGGCCGGGGTGTGGGAGTCCGTATACAGGAACATGACATTGTAATCCCGGCCATGTTTTATTTATGGGCCTTACTGAGGCAGATAACGGCTGTTTTAACAAACAAAGATGATTGCTTCGGGGGCTGCTCGCTCCTCCTGCGGTAATTAAGACAAAGTAGCTCCCAGGGCCGTGAGGTGGGATCTACACAAGCAGGCCCGCTATTATTTCTCTTCAGAAAAAAAGAGGGAGGGAGGTAGGGAGGGAAGGAAGGAAGGGAAAGGAGAGGGCGAGAGAGAATGAAAGGGAGAGATTGTGCAGGGGATGGATCAAGAACGAGAGACAGAGAACCAGTGGTGGGGAAGAAGACAGAAAGACGAAGGAGAGAGGACACAGGCCCAGGGAAAAAGGAAAAGGAGATAGAGAGGCAGAGGTGCCGAGAAAGGGACAGGAGAGCAGGAGTAAAAGGAGAAAAAACACTCTTAAAACGAGCACATCATATTCAAAAGGTCCTTTGTCATGTTCATCATTGAGTAGACCATGCAGCCGTTCCTGCACTATCAATGAGCAGTGGATCTGAGAACTTTAAACTTGAAAGAAATACCTGTGGAAACAGACCTGTTTTAGCAGTGTGTACCTGAGGCTGATTTGCAGAACATTTACAGTATTGTACAACACAAGTACGATACAGTACAGGACAATTACAGTACAGCAATACAATACCATTCATCAGACATATGGGACAGTATATTTTAGAGGTCATGAGGGGCACTGGCTTAGACAAGCAAAAGAGTTGGAGACGAGGAAAATGTAAAGAATACACACACACATACTCATTGTAAATGGAGTACAAGGGGGAGTAAGTTAAAGAACTCCAGCTTGGATGGGGGCCAGAAAATTCTGCTCTGACACGACAACCACTGATCAATATGTATTTTAAGGGGACCCGGTGGAATATATTTTTATGGGGCCCAGATTTTCTGGCCACGCGTCTACACACACACACGCACATACCATGGCAGTGCCATGAAATACCGACTGGGGCCATCCCTTGATTGTTAGTCTTGTATCCTTGGCCATGTTTATTTGTAAACTGAGTAGACAATATGAGAGGCTGGGCTGTACAAAGGCCTGAGACTGCCAGCTGGCCCTCTCCTCTCCCCTCCTCCCCATTCCCTTCTTCTCAACCCCCTTCTATAATGCCAGCCAGCCAGCCAACCCCCCCTCCCCCCAGCACACACGCAGACACACGCAAACACACACATGCAAGTACACACACAAACAGATACCCTCATACACACGCATACAAACACGCACTTTGGCCCAAAAATGATTTACATACAATTGTGTACAAGAAGGCATGTGCAGACACACACATGTACACACACACACACACACACTGTAACCTACTGAATGAGAGCAGGGTCATTAGGTGCTCGAAGGATATCTTGACCAGATCTGTCCTGCCTCTGGACACTGCCATGGTCATTGTGCAGACACGCACACAGGACATAGGGGGCCTAGGGCTGAACTGTCAAGACACTGTTGCCTGACTGGAAATAACAAGAGAGAGTTCACAATTACACACTCTGTGTGTGTGTGTGTGTCTGTGTGGGTTAAGAGGGCTGCATGGTGGTTTTGTGTGTATGGGCCCAGCCTCATTTTGTGTGTGTGTGTGTGCCTGTTAGTGTATAATTCTTAGTGTGTTTTTGTGTGTGAACAAGTGTGTGCGAGTGTATGTGACCAAAAATGGGAGACAGAGCTCGGCAAAGAAGGAGTGAGCCTCCAGCCCCCCTGGTGAGAAAACAAATTGGTCTATGTTCCTGTTCACATCAATTGATGTTCTATTAGGACCAGATGGCCTTGATGGGCGTCAACCTGTCTTGCAGAAAATACGTACAGAATGTCCATCTTTATTAATTTTCTCTCTCTTCTTCTCCTTTGGCTCCTGGGAGACATTTTGCCACAGGCTTATGGCAATCACCCAAAAAGATGACATTTTATCTTTTAGGTTTAGCGTTTTCTTTTCTCGCTCTTGCTTTTCCTCCTCTGAAATGTATCGCTCTCTCTCTCAATATTGCACACATCCACACACACACATAATCACATATGCTTTTGAGTCATATCAGGAGGATGTTAGTGAATACCTTGGTTTGGGTAGACAGGCCTGACTGTCGTGTAGGATAACCCAATAAGCTGTGAAAAAGAAGAAATGTACCGTTTCTTTTCCACATTTGAACATACTTGATGTGTCGTTGCATTTCCGATGGCCTCATTAAGGCACACAGCGATGGGCAGCGGAGAGGCATCGTCCATCAGTGTTTACTCCGTAAAAGATAACGGCACCTGTGTATAGCCGAGCAGTGGATTATACACTGAACCCCTAATCCACTTCACCTGTCTATCGACAGACAAACACACACGCACATCTAAAAAAACACACACACAAGCAAACACACACATGCATATACTGTACGCGCTAATGCACAAATTCTCATACACACTGACAAAGCCCCTATACCCTTATGCTAAGTAATCCTCAGCTTTAGATGTCCACAGAGAGGATGAGATCAGCAGCGTACCTTCAGCACTGACATTACACAGGGTAAGCGTCACGCTTCCTTGGTCCAATGGAGTACTCCCATAGCTCACATGAGTGCATCCTCATGACTTTTCAAAACAATACCCCATGGTTATTCATATGTTGTTTGTAAACAACCGTATTAGGAATTGTAGATGGGTATTGTATACCGTTCCTGTGCAGTTCGGCTGGATTATAGTCTTCCCAAGGCATCAAAATCATAAGCTTTGACTGCTGACTGACCAGTAATATTTTGAGTTTGTAATCCTTTTTTTAGTCAACCCAAAATATATATTTATATATAGCAGATTTCACTAATTACGTTCATTGAGTAACCAGTCTACTGTACATATCTCCTTGGCCTGCAATTTCCATGATGATGTGTTTTGCCGATGTCTTTCTCAT
Organism: Osmerus mordax; assembly: GCF_038355195.1. NCBI lineage: Eukaryota > Metazoa > Chordata > Actinopteri > Osmeriformes > Osmeridae > Osmerus > Osmerus mordax. Next base: position 9,081,244 of record NC_090058.1, on the reverse strand, counting down.
CATCGGGTGATGAGCACGTTTTAATTACTCGCTAATTTACAGCCCAATGAGTCTGTGTCCAAGAGGTTAATACAGTAGATTCCACAGGAAATGAATGGCCTGTCGCCAAAAAACAAGCAGCATTGAGCGAGGTATCACGTATTTCTCCCCAGGGAGAAACGGTAACAGTAGTAATTACCTACTGGACCATGGGGCTAGACTTCCGACGACCTTTTTATGAAGTCCGCAAATTGAGGTTGTCTGGGAAAATGCTTGTAGGTACGCCACAGGTCGCTAAAGTAATATTGTGGGAGGGGGGGGGAACAAAAAAACTGATATGCGGACAAAAAGCCCCCAATTAAAATATTCCATTTTTGTATCTTCTTTCTCTCTTTTTAATCTCGGATGTATTAATTTTACTGTCATACCCTCCAATTATCCTTAGAACGCCTGAGGGTTTCAGAAGGGTGACGCTATCACTTGCCCTGGTGGGAAACTAGGAGAAGGAATGTGAGAATCCTGTTCTTCCAGCTGCCGCCGCCGAGCTTAGTGTTCAAGGTTGTCAGCCTACAGTTGTGACAAGATGCACAAATACGCCACACAGAAGACTGCTTCCTCAAACAAGGCTGTGTCAAATACAAGCCCAGGACATCTCAATCCCTCCTCTGCTCCAAACAAACCCTCCATTTCAGTAAAGTAACTTCTTGTATTACACTCAAAAGGCAACACCTCCCCCCCCCCCCCCCCCCCCCCCCCCCCCACACACACACCCCCATTTCCAAAAGGCATAATCAATGGTTTGCTCCTGAGTGCATCAACTGCATGGGGTTAGACCAAAATGACAGGCCTGGGTAAAACCACGCCCTGTCGGAACGGGGGGTTCTCTGGGCTTGTGGTGTGGGACCTTCCACACACCACCTCCTCTCTGCTCACTGGGTGTTTCATCATCCTGCTGTGAAAGCCCTGCAAGGCCTCTACGTGCTATATCTGGTTACTAAACACCCTCACAGTGGCCACTGGGCCTAACCAGAGGGAATCCAGAAGGCCACCAGATGAGTGGGCATGAAAAAGGGATATACTGTTAGCTTTCAGGCTACACACACCTGTATCATGACCCCCTGACACTTCTACTTTTCTGGAGGACAGAATTCTGTCTGTGTGTCTTAGTTTCCTTCACTCAGGATTGCTGTGTATGTACAGACTGAAATCACCTCCAAAAGTGGTGCAACCCTCATATCAACACATGCTAATCATCCATCCATAATACCACTTTTGAAGAATCTAGTATCTGCAACCACTTTTACTTGAATAGGCCTGCAGCATCCATAGGTGGACTTGTAGTGGTTCTTGGGAGTGTCATTTTACCTGATGGTCAGTTGACTTATGAGCAAAAAATCTATTCGCTCAATGTTGTCTCTACTTTGACAATCCAACTGTTTCCTGCCCATGAATCAGCTTTTGGTCAGACTTTTTCCAAGTCCTCTGCTTGTTGCCTGGCCCTGTGCCTCATTCTCTAAAGGTGTTTCTATAGATGTTCTAGCGAGGGGGAAAGGCAGCCAACTGGTTCCCCAGAGGTTTCCATGTACCATACAGAGCCTCACAGTCAGACCACTGAGAGAGTGAAACCTTATATTGTTCTCCCGCTCTTAACCCCCCCCCTTCTCTCACCATCCTGAGAGGTCTGGTGGGGGCTATGGTGGTATTGCGGTCAACGCCAAGTTCCTAAGCTCTGAGCTCTTGGCCCCTATTCTTCCTTGAAGCAGTCATTAATCAGTGATAAAAGTGGAGCCCTTTTACATGTAGATATGTGACCTTAGAAGGGGCCTTGGAAAAGAGGGAGAAATAGGGAGGGAGAGGAAGAGAGATACGGATGAGGAGGGACACAGGACATACCCACATCACCATGTAGGTCTGCCCTTGAGCAAGATTCAGACTAAGTGCAAGCCTGTTCACCTCATCTTCCTGGACAAAGAGACAGTATGAAATGGTGACGGAGAAAGGTGTGTTTGTGTGGATGTGGGGGGAGAGGGGGTGAACGTTTTAGGGGTGTGTATGTGGGGGGGTGAAATTGTGTGTTCCAATCTAACGATGGCATTCGATAAGCCCTTCCTGTAGCCAGCACGCATCCAGAAAAACTCCTGGACCAATATGTATATATTTTATTTATTGATAACATCTTCTCTTCCCTTTCATTGTCTGAGCGGTGAATTATCATTACATATTTTCTTCCTCTCTTTTCCTTTCCCTCTCTCCTTCTGTCACTTGCATATGTGTGTCTGCGAGATAAGTTGACCTTTTGTAAATCTCAGTCCGCCATCAGATTGAGCGCTTATTGCAATATTCCTGTGTAGCGAGATTAAAAGAAAAAGGGCAGTTTGCGAACGCTTTGTGGTATTTGTACATACTGTACATGCTATCAAAGGGAACACTGCCTCCAGCTTCTCTCTCTCTCTCTCTCTCTCTCTCTCTCTCTCTCTCTCTCTCTCTCTCTCTCTCTCTCTCTCGCTCTCTCAGTCCCTTTCTCTCTCCCCTCACTCTATTGGTTTCTCTCTTACTATTCCTCCCTCGATCTGTCTCTCTCACCATGCTTTGTCACGCCCCTCTTCTCAGTCTTCTCCTCTCTTTCTTCCACCCTCCCTCCTTTTCACTCTCTTTCTCTGTCATTTTTCTTCCTTTGAGAGAGCTACCTGCCTCCTCGTCTGGTTGGAGCAACCACATTCCAGCCCCAACAAGACTAAGCAGCGGACCTGTGATTTAGAAGAGACTTTCATTTCTGTGAGGGAAAATGTTTGTTGACAGGTTGGACTGAATTCACAATTTGAATCCATGTGTCTCCTTACAATGAAAGAGTGCTTGTTCTTTTGTGACATTAAGTACTTTATTACAACTCAAATAACCGTATAGATATTCCTTGTAGGCATGTGTCACAAGGAAACTTTCACTTGTGTAATAATAAGTTATTATCAAGGTGAAAAATAAGGTGTAATTCCTATGAATCTACAAGGATGTTCCTATAAGTATTGCTAAATAGTTACATGATTGGTACATGGTTATGCTATATGGTATGTTTTTTTAATAGAATGTACCTTATTCCTCGTTTAGAATGTGTCTTTAGACAAAGCCCCATTCTTTGTGGATGGAAAAAGACACTAAGACACTAGCTTTCACTCCACACGTAGCGTATTATTATTCACCTTTCTGCATTGGAAAGGGTTAAATCTCTGTGTGCGTGTGATATTGGAGCCTTGGTGAGGCTGACCTACTGGCATCCAGACTGGTGTAGTCTTCTCATCTCTTAGTTGCCCTCTTCTCTTCTATTCAAAGAAGGCCACAGAGTGGGGGTGGGTCAGAGCAGACCCAGATATTGGAAAGCTGGTTTACTCAACGTCCACCATTAGTCTCTCTAATAAAAGGCCTCCCCATGTCCACGCCGCCCCCCTCCTCCCCTCCCACACCCGACATTAATATTCAGCGCTCCTCCGGCCCCGCCACTGTTTTCCCTGAGTCAGACTGGCGCAGGACGCACCAGGCCCTCTGATCTGCCTCTCGTAATTAGAGTGATAAATAGTCTGTGCTCCTCTCTCTTTCTTCTTTGTCTTCTCCTCCATCTTCTCCTCCTCCTCCTCCTCCTCCTGCTCCTCCTCTTCATTTGGTCCTAGTCTTCGTCTTCCCTCCCTTCAAGGGGTGCAATCTAGCTCTGGGTCATTATCATGCATTACATTGGACACATGCTTGTCCAATGAAATGTGCCAATTTTCTCTCTCCTCGTCTCTTTCAATTTCTATGATCCAGCCTGCTTTTGAGATGTCATAAGATAGGCAAATATGTACATACGATACTCCTACGCGAACCCTAGAATCTGCTTTCATCGAGTGCAGACTTGTTTAATTGTAACTCATCCAGTGGCTTGATCTCTTGATGTGGTCGCCTTGTTGTTCTTGGAATGCTTATGTATTTGTGTGTGTGTGTGTGTGCTTGCATACGTGGGTGTGTGTGCGTGTGTGTGTTTCTGTGTGTGTGTCTGTGTATAACAGGGTGGGGTGGGTTTAGTATCATAGCCCCAGAGGTTTTAAACTGTTTAGTGTTAGACATGCAAAAGAGTGGGATAATTTGCATTCAGTAGTCATATCATTCAAACCCACATCCATAGGAAAACTGTGTCAAAAACAGGGAGAAGTTTTAATATTGATGCAGGCTGGAACATCTCTGTGTTTCTGTGTTTGCATGTTCCCCTCTCCCCGTGGTGTTTAGGTTGCAGAAGTGCATGAAGGATCTGACTTTATGTGGGTGTCTTTTGGGGTGTGAGATTATGTGCGTGCATGTGTGTTTGTGTGTATTTATGCTTGTGAAATGTCTGTCCTGTCTGTGTGTGAATGAAAATGTGTGTGCCTGCATTTTTCTTTCTTTCAATGCAACATTTTTTGGGAACCCTCACATCCTCTGAGGCAGATTAGATAACGCTCTTTGGTGGATAACATCTAGGAGCAGTCTCTAAGAAGCCTTTCCCTGAGGACCAAGTGCCAGTGCCGATCTCAGCATTAAAAAATAATTTTGATGGTCATTATTAAGATAAGGATCGTGTTCTTGTGTCAGGAGATTGCGTTGATATCGCCTTTGCTATGAGAACAACTGTCCTTTCCAGTGACTCTGCTTATTCAATGTTAAGTGATGTAAGGGTCTGTCCCTTCCCTCTGCTGTAGTCTTGGTTTCAAGGGCTAGTGTGGTCATAGGTAATGCATATATTAGCTGTCAGCGCTATGTTAACAGTTTTGATAATGTCAGATGAACAGTGGAGTGGAGACAAATTTAAAAGGAAATGCAATATCCCCCCCCCCAAAAAAAAAAATGCTGAAATGTTCCAGCAACGAAATTCAGAGATAATAAAACTGTAGTATCTTACTGAAAATTATGCAACAGATATTTGACCAACTGTATTTACGTATGTAAAAAATAGGAAACATGTTAGGTAAGTCACTGAAAATTTAAATGAGCTCAAATCATTTTAATATTTCTACGTCAATTTCTGAGTCTGTAGTACCTGGCCTGTCACAGCCACATAAGGGTTAAAATCACCTGCCACAGTTTTTAGGTCTGCTGTCAGTGTGGCAGATCGCACCAGTCAGATAGCTAGCAGCAAAGTTGTTAAACTCACAAAGAGGCCGTTGTTTCCTGGCACATAAGCTGTCGTGGGGAGGTGTTGATTGACTTGAGCGGAAGCTGTAGAAAGGGACAAATGCATCCGAGGGGACAATAAAGGAGGAAAAACAAAACCTAAACTGCGCTCATTAAAGAAAGTACCGGTATGTGACATGTTAGTTGTCAACCCTACCATCACCTACACTGTTTTGAAATTCTTGAGTTTTCACCTGGTGTGAAAAAATAAACAAAACAAAGAGAAACGTGTTGGATAAAGGTGCCACTGAGGATTTGGAGTGAGAGTTTGGTGAGGAAACTTCCTGCAGAAAACAGGAAGTGACACAGCAGAACTGAAACCCTTTCAACTGTGCAGCCAGGTTACTGTTTTGCAAATGAGGTTTTTTGCTGGTAATTGCATACATGTATTATTTTGTCAGATAAGTATAATCAAATATGTTATACCTGTTGGTATAAGACTCTCCATGAATCAATTATTTATTGAAGTTGTGAAAGATTCCAAACTGAAGATATAAAGTTGTTCAACTTCATCCCTCAATTTTTTTGCATGCAGTTTATCATTGACACTTAAAACCGTATAGAATTGATCATCAGGGTTCCGGAAAATGGTGTGCACGGTATGCTTACATGTGCCGGAGGTTTTGTATTTTATATTCATATAATTTGATAAATGTTACACGGATGTGAACCACATATAATTTAGGTTACCCCAATTTAAACAACCCTATTAATTCTTTCATAAATGTACACCCCATTTGGCTTGAACCCACATCTCAAATGATTTCTAATGTATGTTAACACACCATACAGAAGTAATAGTAGAGGACAGCATTTTCCAAATCAGACTCATGAATATGTAAATACATGTGGGGACGCAAGGTTGCCATGCCAAAGGTACTTTTCCAGCCAGCATTTGCTCAGATTAATGTAAAAAGCGTTTTGAATGAAATTTCGATGTAAATACAACACTTACGTGTCTGTACAAGGAGAAAAAAAAGAGGAAGGGAAAAAAAGAATGGGTCATTTGAATATCACTGATACCTGATGGCACACTGTTATGGCTTTTAAATTGCTTAGGTAAATATACCTCATGGAGGACTTGAATTAATTCATGGATCTAGCAATTACTCCCTCAGGCGGTTCCTGTCAGCCCTCATAGTCATTATAATACTTAATGGACCCCTGCATTTGTAAGCTCCAAATAAGTAATCTGCTCATGACTGAATGTGTACTATGACATGTTGTTGTGTTGTGAATCACGGAAGTACACAGGTGAATCTGCAACTGTGGAATCTACTCATTTAACATACACGTTTAATGCAATCAGCATATCAGCATCAGCTAAAAGGATTAGGGGAAGGTTATGGATATACGTTGAGAATATAAGGGAACACTAATGTTCTCTGTAATGCTACAGATTTAGAGGTATGGGAGATGGGTAGAGTGTGTTTCAAGTCAACCTAGTGATTGAAGGAAAAGAAAGAAAGATTAATTGGGATCACAAGTTGTCTTGAGAACAGATGCAACCCCCTCCTCCCTCCCCACCCCACCCCAACACACACACACACACACACACACACACACACACACACACACACACACACACACACACACATACACACACAAACAAAGCCTTCATTATGATGGTACGGCAAAAACATTATCCTTCCATTTGCAAGCATGTTGCAGATGTCGGGCTGTGGAAGTGAACTTGAATGTGTAGTGTTGGACGTGGGGAGAGGATAAGGCTATCCATATGGACGTCTCTTTGTGTGTCTGTGGTTGTGTGTGTGTATGTGTGTGTGTGAAGCGTATGTGTGTGTGTGGGTGTTCATAAGCGTGTGAAAAAGTAGAGCACTGCCCTTCACCATTCTTTTCACCTGCATTATGACAGATGGACGGAGCAAAGACAAATAGAGACCAGAGGAGGAGGGAGCACAGTATGGCTATAGTGCTAATTGCCCTTTTCCAGCTTCTATGGCGCCGTGGTCCTCAGGTTCAATCTAATTAAGGGGCCTTTCAGTGCAAGCATCAGACAGCTAGCCACCACTGCCCGCCACAACGGCCCGCAAAAACCACCGGGGTGGCTGGGGGAAGACAACGATTATCCCAATTATCCCATCCACAAAAAGGGGACCATAGTGGGTTATCGTTTGCGCGTCGATGGCTGTGTATGTGTGGCTCATAGAGGAGATAGGGGGTCTGTGTGCTGGAATGCCAGAAGGCGGTGTGGGTGGGGGGCTTGCTCGTTTCAATGGGGTGAGGAAAGAGGGGGGAGGCCAAGGGGGGAGGCCAGGGGGTGTGGCCAGGTGGGGGGTGTGGCCTGGCTGTGTGAGCTGTGGAGGATCTGAACGTTTGTTTGTAAGGGATCCTCTCTTGAAAATGTGAGCTGTTTGCTACTGAGGATAGAAGGGGTGAAACCTGTGCATGTGTGAGTGAATGCAACACCATGTGAGTTTGTTCTTGACTCCAAATGATGGATGTGACAGTGTTTCAATTCAACTCTTTTAACATCAATAAAGCCATGATTTACAGTTGTCTGACAAAGAATGAGAGATATTGCAGAAATGGAGCTCGCTCTTATCAAGGTTAATTAAACTTCTTTGTAATTTGAACACTCCACTTTGAATAAACTGTTTCATACATGTCTGCGAACACAGTTTGAGTTTATTTCAAAAGTTGAAGTAGTTTGGCATAGTAATAATACAGTACCCTTTCAACGCATTATTTCACACTTAGCATGACTTCCTGGGACCCTGGAAATGTGCTTTGAATTGTACTAAGGAGATACAGTGGCTCTGACACCAGATTATAAATACTTAAAGCCCGAGAAGAGAAAATCGTAACACAAACAATCTTCATTGACCTTGAGACAAACTCTAAACTTTCCCCCACTTAAAATTAAGCCTACAAATGGTACTTCAACTTTCAAGCAGGAGACCTCAGTCGTAAAAGTCTCTACAAATAGCATTGGCCTCTATACCATCAAAGGTATCAGTGACATTTGCGTGCACAAAAAAAAATAAGAAGAAAGTAGAAGTGACAAACCTTTGCTGTGAAAATGACATGAAAACAGAGGGTGGGGGAGAGAACTCTCTCTCTGGCTCGTTGCTCTGGGCTCATCGGCAGGCTAGGAGCGATAATCTTTTTCTTCTTATTTTAATCATGATCAAGGCCCTGTGTTTGCTTATGTAATACACAGGCAAATGTTAATCTCGTTTAAAGGTGCCCTCCGTTCTGGCCCGCCTCTGATAACAAAATTAAAGTAGTGACACTGTCATGGCGACAAGGCGGGCAGTGATTAACAGACAGGCTGTGCCAGCTGAGAGGAGGGTTTCATGCAAGCACACACAGACACACACACACGCACACACACACACACACACACACACACACACACACACACACACACACACACACTGTATAGGAGAGACACACGCTTACACTCTTTTTCTTTTCTTTTTTTTGACACCTAATCACTAACCTGATTGAGCGGACATACATTCCCACTCCTACTCTATACACGATCCGACTTTCTGGCAGACACACACAAGCACACACACACACACATGCACACTCTCAACATGCATGCTGTCCCATTTCCTCTTTCAACTCACCATACCAAACCTATATGGAAACACAAACAATGTCGTTAAGCTAACATTGTTTACCTATGTGTTGTTTGTTCTACAGTCACGGAAACTACAAGCGTCCACACAAACAAACACACACACATGCACACACACACACGCCCACACCCACAACCACACACACACTCATGCACTAAATCAATAAATTAGCGGAGCGGGCTATGCAGAGCAGGGCTTAGGGGTCACATGGGTGTGGGGGAGAAGGATGAGTTATGGAATGAGGCTCAGAACACCAACACGGACCAACCAGGCCTCTTCATTTGCTTAATAGAGTACGGTGTACAGTAGAGCCATGCCCAGTGATCCGGCCAACAGGGTGTGGGTGCTGTCGGGAAACTGGTGACTGTCCAGTGATAGATTGACATTCAGGAAAGAGGGGGGTGGGGGAGTAGACAGTTGCAGAGAGAGGGAGAGCGAGAGAGGTGATGGTGGTTACAGTAAAAGCCCGAAAGAGTCGGGCGAGTGAGTCTTGAGAGAGATCAAAAGAATAGTGAGGGCCTTAGAGATGAAAGATTGAGAGAGAGACAAACAGAGAGAGAGAGAACAAGAGAGAAAACTAAGGGGAGCAATTGATCTAATGGAGTGGGGTTGTCAAGCTATTTGCCCTATGACCCCATAGTCACTCTAAGTTTTTAACAGCCTGCTTATTTAATCAGGCACATGGCCAAGGTCATCATTCTGATTGTGTACTGGGTTACCTTACAGACCTGTTTGATTTGTAAATGAATGCATTCAATTCAATTACTGTGGCAAAATCACCTGCATAGGATGTAAATACAACATGAAATGGCAACCATTCTGTGCCTAACCTGAGGAAGTCCCGGTTGGGACACCTGCCACAACAGTTAAACCTGCTGGATGGAGCAGTTTCTGTATGGATTGTGTCCTGCACAATGTTATCTCATGTGAGACTGGCTCATGTTGTCCTCCAAAGGATTCTCGTACATGAGAATGTGATGTAGAATGTGATGTTACCACACCCAAGATTTCATCTAGATAAGTCACGTGTCCTACATATGAAGTTTCAGGGAGTCAGGTGGCTGAGCGGTGAGGGAATTGGGCTAGTAATCCGAAGGTTGCCAGTTCGATTCCCGGTCATGCAAACTGACGTTGTGTCCTTGGGCAAGGCACTTCACCCTATTTGCCTCGGGGGAATGTCCCTGTACTTACTGTAAGTCGCTCTGGATAAGAGCGTCTGCTAAATGACTAAATGTAAATGTAAGTTTGACATGTCTATCGACATGCTAGCGGTTTTTTGACACCAGTAACATTATTCCTATAGACTCACTGCTATCTGCTACTCATCATCATTGATTTCATTTGCTGCGTTCAAGACCTGCTGTTCATCCAAATCACTCCTTTAGTTTTGGTCATCTTGACTGGAAATGACCTCAAAGCAACAGTCTAAGACCTTTACAGTATAACTCTTACCAATACACCATTGGTTATCTCAAGTAGTATATGAACACTTTTAGTAGGTATTGCGATTAAGCCCAGATCATCTTCGCTTCCAATCACAATCTCAGTAGGACGTATGTGACTGTCTGTGTCTATACTTAGGTGACCCACCGCTTCCTTTGTGCATGTTCAGTTCCAGCAGATCAGTGGCAAATGGAATGAGATGTATGCATGCGCCATCCCAAATTGGATTGCATGGCTTCTTCAGGGAAAGCAAATCATTTCATGGCTAATGCGCTTAATTTTAGGAAATAATTCATGATTTCCACAGTTGTTATTTGCATATAATTTATACAGCGGGGTTGTCACTTTTAAAATGGGATGTTGTTTTGCACATTACTCAAATGTCCCCAATGTAAAATTAGAGAGCCAATTTTTAGGCACTCAAAATGGGCTTTGCTTTTGGAATAGTATTAGACAAGTTGTATGACACTTTGCTTTGACCATCTTTCTTTGTACTTTCTAAAACAAACCTTTTCACTGAAATGTGTGATGATTCTAATGTGTGGTTCATTCTTATCAAAGACGACAACAAAAAAAGTATGAAGTCTCCACAAACGTGAATGACAAACGCAGACGTGCATAAGCAAAATGTGATTGCAAACAATGTACCATTAAGTGCAAAGACTTCAGTTATTAATTAAATAAATAAATAAATAGTTATGTATATAATTAAATAATGAACAAATCAGTCCATAAAACGCTGATTGATGTCCAGGAAAGAAGGCCTTTTCTAATGGAGGCTGTTTGACAGTGATTGCGAAGGCCCATTTAACAGCTGATGTTTTGTTATGATTGGGTATGTCAGTCTTTCTCTGCTGATTAATAGGAGAGGGAGAAAAAAGTTCAAATGCGCCCTGTGTCCCCTCCTTTATGTTTTTGTGTGTGTGCATTTTCAGCGGAGGCAAATGCGCTGGGTGCATATTATTTCGTCAATCCTCCGGAACGGGTGACATTCAATGGTGTTCAAAGACAACAACTGCCCTTTCCTTTCTCACTCACTGTTGTCATTTTATGAGCAATTGAGGTGCAAAGTAGGTGTTTGTGCTAAATTGTTGAAATATAAGAATTTTGTTTTTCTCTATTTAGTTCCTCAACCAAGTACACAACTGCACCGTATTAACACATTCCCTCTACTAATGCTTACATCTTTGAGTTTTTATGTATCTGAGGGCTTTACAGCTTGACGTTTGTCTATGGATGTCAAATATTGGGAAAAAAATATCCTATCCCAACATGTCACGTTGGGATAGGAGTCCATTATCTATATGAAGCAAATACTATTCCTCATATCAGTGTGACTTCATTTTCTCAGACAAAGTCTTCATTGTACCAAACAGCCCTACACTGTCCTTGCCAAGTACTGGTTGTATGCTAGCTCTACCACGCCGATACTAGCGACCTCATTCACACCTGCCATATGGGAGGAGAGAGCAGCTATCTCAGAGGGTTCCATCTTTGTTCTCCTCACCTCTACCATTCTCCACAGGCTAGCTAAACAGGCTGGCTGAACTCCCAGAAAACAAAGTTAGTTCTAGAGGAAGTATAGCGACACCTTTTTCAATGACCCCTTTTGGGTTCAATTTTATTCTTTTTGGGGCTCTATTGCTAACATGTAGAGAAGGGTACTGACAGATGGAGGCCTGGAGGGGTCAAGCTTCAAGAACCTTTTCTTCAAAATGTTCATAGAGGCTTCAGTCAGCATACCGGCTGTAATACATTCACTATTGACATTGGGATTGTCAACTTTGTTATTTCATAGAAAATAAGATTAATTCCACAAGAAGTTGACTGCTGAAGTTTTATATTGCATGCTATTTAACGGTCAAGGAGTTGACAACAGTTAAAATATTCAACACTAGAAAGTTGCTGTTGTTCTTTGAATGTGAATTATGGAAGACCTTTCAAGGTGAAATTGGTATCCAAGCAGAGCTATATTCATTATTTAGGACAGACACAATCAAAGAAATATGTATTTTACAGGTAACAGTCTGTTTACTGTGTGAGCCAACTCAAGAGCAGTTACAACTAGTGTTGATGTTGCCATCTCAACGTTTCTAGTTTTTTAAAGGACAGTATATGATATCTTACCCTAAATAATACTGAATACTGGTATGTTTAGGCCTGACTACTGGTGGGATTTGGTTAGTGTTAAGGTTCACTTCCAGGTGTGGCGCCTTTTTACCTCAGCACTGACTGCTTGGTGTAGGCTGTTGTCTCATTGAGTGCGGCGGTGATCCTCCCACATAGATAAAGCCTGTAAAGGCGATTAACAAGCTGCTAATTAAAGATCAATGGGGTGTCTGTTGAACGTGATTTGTTTAATGGATTTAGTGGCCCCACCTTGTCCATATATGGCATTGAGCAATGTCACACCGCAAAGTGATGGAATTTCGATATCGGCCAGTTTTCCCATCTTTTTCCCACCCATCCCTCTTTAGAAGATGCTATCTTTAATTGATAAATAAAATGTGCTTTCTCTGCTGTTTCAGTATCTCACGTTAAAATCATATGTTTAAAAAATCTCCAGATGATAAAGAACCTATAACAGTAATGACATCAGCAGTGCTTAAAACATGTGGGAAAATACTATATACACATTTTGATTAATGTTGGAATATACATGTTAGCAGAGTCAGAAAATAAATAACCCTGAGGTTGGTCCAGGAGTTGACGTTGTGTTGACGGGTGATCTGGCGTTTGAATCTGCAGTTTGAATCAGGGCCGATGGGCACCAAAGAGTTTACGTTAGCACACGGCAAGAACATCCCCCAAGTCTCAGGGATGTCCATGGGGTCAGGAAGTCGCAACCCATCCCTTTCTTATTCCCCTCCTCGTATCAAAACCTTTACACGGCCCTTAGAACTCATCCCCACCCAACATTTTGGCAGTCCAAGTCTTCGTTTCCACACTCAATTTTTCCAAAATTAAAAAGACAAATGCCTCATATCGGGGACAAGAAGAGGGCTTTGATAGGTAATGATGTCGTAACCCCATTTTAGAGGGCTTTATCCCTTGGTGGAGAAAAACAACTTGTAATGCAAAGGTATGAATGTGTGGGGAACAGCCTGGGAAATGAGGTATAAAGGGAGTGGCGGACAGAAGTTAGATGCTAATACGAAGATTGTCCGAAGATTATAGCTGGTTCAGGGAGATTCTGCTGCGAGATTTAAGTCTCTCAGTCTTTGCTGGTAACCATGCCAACTGCACTAGGAAACTATTAAGAAGCTCAGCATGGTAAAAAATAAAATAGGAGGCTCCTACGAGAAAGCCAAAATGTTAGTCTATCGGTCCTCAAAACCGAGATAAGCTTCTCATCAGTTTGGGAACACAGGGCTGCTTACAGGACAAAATGCTGCTTGGCGTAAAAGATTTCGACCCAGAAACTCATTTTCATACATTTGATGTTTTGTACCTTTAACTTCAGTCTTACTGTACTTTGGTAGGGAAATGATGCAGATCACTGGTATGCAAAAACAGTTTAACAAAGTAAATGTATTCAGGAATTTGATGACGATTTAAACTACCATGTTGGATGTCCTTTGTTAACGGATTTATGATGAGAAAAGAGGGAACACTATGACCATGAAATCTGATCCCCGTTGACCGTGACCCATCACAAAACAACACAATGACCCTTTTACCCAAGGACCAAATTTAACACACATTCATGTGCACACACACGCACACACACACACACACCATCCATACAATCTCCCTGACAAAAAAGGTGGGACCCTGCATAAATGAGAAGCCTCCCCCTTCCCGCCTCTCTCTCCTTCTCTTCTTCCCTCCTCCTCTTTTCATTTACACCGTATTGTAATCGACAAACAAAAACACAAATTAAATGGCGGTCAGAAGGTAGCTGCCTGGGGTATTATTTGACACCGGGGCCCCAGTGTTCAACAGAAAAGGGCCCTGAGTCTCTTCCCTTTCTCTTCCCTTCATCCTCTTCTGATCAAAAAGCTAAGCAACAGATGTCAGCCCTTTGAATTGGCCCTAGGAACGTGACCCCAGAGGTCAAGGCACTATGTGCTATCCCGCCCCCCACAGCACCCCCCTGGGGGCCTCACGCTGGGCGAAACTTGGGAGGAGAGGAGGGTAAGACGGGGTAGGATGGTCTGAACAGCCAGCCTTCCGGTGGCAGAGTTGGGGGGGGGGGATGGTCTCTGTTTCTCTCTTTCTCTCTCCCTATTTCTCTGTCCATCTTTCCTTTTCATCTTTCTTTCTGCCACAGAACACAGCAGAAGAAAGCAGAAGTGTATGACAGAACCAAAGGTGTGTGTGTAAGTGTGTGGGATTGGGAGGGGAGTGGTGCTGGAAGTGGGGAGTTGTGAGGTGCATGGCTAAAGGAGTGGGTTCTCCATGGGAACAGGAACATCAATAGAGTGGTGAGAGTATTAGCAAAACTGAGGCATAGGTTGCACGGGAATTAATGAACTATCAGTCGGACTCCTTATCCCCCCATATTGACAAGATGAAGACAGAAAAGCCTCTAAGGTCTTGAGTGGTGAACTCTCAAGTTGAGTAGAAGAGAGGGAGAAAAGGACAGGAAAGAGGAGGAGGATGAGGAGGGGGACTCTTGAGAAAGAAAGACAGAGAGAGGGAGTGGTGGGAGTAGTTGTTGGGAGAGAGAGAGAGAGAGAGAGAGAGAGAGAGAGGGAGGGAGAGGGGGAGAGGGGGAGAGATAGAGAAAGAGGGATAGAGAGAGGGAGAGGGTTTCTGAAATGGAATTGAAAAAAAAGCTAGGGGTCTTATCTCCGAGACAGGTTGTAAGACCAGTTAGTGAACAAGGTAATGGCTGCACCCACACACATGCACACACACACACACACACACACACACACACAGATACACACCCTCACACACACGTACCACTTCTCTTTATATCCATGTGAGGGACTGGTGAGTGGCAGTGACCTCGTGTGTAAAACAATTGTCAGTGAGCAGAGCTCCAGCTCAGGCCAGATAAAAACAGTGGAGGAATGAATCACTCTTGTTGATATAAGGTAGAGGTGGGGTTAGGGGGTTGGGAAGTTGGAACATTTTTTACGTGTGTGTGTTTGCGTGTCTGGGACTATGTGTATAAGTGTTTAAGTGTCTGTGGATGAAAGAGATATAAATTGTGTGTGTTTGCCTCACAGGCTGTGATTGATTTGTGCATTGTGTGTGTGTGCCAAGGTGGCTTCTTTGGCAATAGTTTCTTTCATAAACAGTTGTATTTGGATCTGAAATCAAGCATCTGACAGTATATTTGGAACAGACTTGGATTTTTACTTACAAAACACTACTGTTATCAAGGTCATCTCCCCACCAACCGGAAAAGTAATCTCCATCAGTAATGATGTCACAACAAAACACTTACGGTGAAACTGATGCTTAGTTTTTGCACTTGGCTTCATTTTACTCCCTTAAATGTAATAAGAATATTACCTGTGATCATCATAACACATGTCATCCTTCTGAACTTCAAAGTTCATTTTAACGTTAATTTTGTTGGATTTTGAATGCAACTGTAAATACAGTTTTTTTTTTTTTACGTGACGAAGAAAAAAATCTAATCCCTAACCTCTTTTTAATTATGGGAAATCTTCAGAGTTGTAAGGAAAATGCTTTACATGTGTTGTCTGATCCTTTGCCCACTGCCAAATATTAAGACTTTTGAATGAATAAATGAGCGCGCCCCACGGATTGAGGAGGAAGCCAAGTCATCGCCTTTGTGATTAAGGAAACTCCAACAGATTTCCTGGCTTTTTGTAAAAGCGTGTTGTAAAGCACAGAAATTGCCTTTTTTTAAAGGAAGAAGTGTGTGTGTGTGTGTGTGTGTGTGGGGGGGGGGTTCTTGGCCCATGCCACGCACTCACACAAACACACACACACACATTGCAGACACTGACAAACATGTGTACTTTACCAACTGCAGGCGCAGTGACGCACAAACACACACCTTGTCGCCCCAAACCTTCCCTTCCAACCCCTTTTATTAATTCAAAATTTTTATTTAAATTCACATTCCACCTCTTCTTCTTCTTTTCTTCTCCTCCCCTGCATTACACTATGCAGTTTAACCTCTCTATTTAAGAGAGGACTGATTCACAGAAATACATAGTCACAGTCATACATCCCTTTATCAGTTGATGGAGAATCAGAACCATTTCTCTTTCCCTCCACCACAATAGATGTTCAGTCTTTGATTGCCAACCATGGGTTCATGTTACAGTGATTAGATTTAATACAGGCTCTGAATTCTGCTATTGTAATTTCAAACCTATCAAGATGAGTTTGCCGTCAAGCTAATTGGTGGTAATACAGTATTTCAATCGTGAAAACAAGATTAACCCATGTCGCTGTTGTTGACACACAAAGGGACTATAGATCTTTAACATCAAGTAGGAAACACATCGTATCTCTGTTGACTCTTTATATACTTGCTGGTACTTGTATATACTTAAATATCTAAAAGTTTTATTTCATTTTAAAACTTCTTTTGATATCAGTGCAGAGTATGTTGGATCGTCTAGCGTCAACTTTTCTTATTTTGTGGATGGAACATGATTTAAATTAAATACTGTACAAATACTATGCAAATATATGTAAATGGTTTCATGTCTGGATATTCTTGTTTAATCTCAGCTCTCTGCTTTGGATTGCATTAATTTAATGAACAGAATATAACAGCAAGCCATCTAAACCATAGATTTACAAAAATGAGTAAAAGGGAGGGGAGAAAGAAACAAGCAGAGTGGGAAAATGTGATGGGGGCAAACTGAAGCCCAGTCAAATTCAGTAACCTTAACTTAATTTCCAGAACTCACTGTTATGAATGGGCCATGGTGATCTAAGGTGCGCTGAGTGTGAGAAGTCAATATGGGTACTGGAAGATCATCATCTGTCCACTACACACACACACACACACACAAACACACACACACACACACACACACACACACACACACACACACACATGCACACACATAAACACACACACAGGCACACACCAACACTCCCTCCATCTCCTGAAGCTGTCAGTGGCTGCGGGTGGCTGTCAGTCAGTCCTGTGCTTGTTCCACCCCCCACTGTGAGGTGCCCCCCTCCACTCCCAAATCTGCATTTGGTTCCCACTAGGATATAATGCCTATTGTAACCCCTCCCCCCCCCCACCACCACCACCTTGCATCCCCCCCATCTCTTCTTTTCCTTCCTCTCCGTCCAACCGTCACTCCCCTCTCTTCTAATTGACTCATTTATTCTATTTAAAAGTGACAGGGAAGGTTGGGTCTGCAGGAAGAAGATGGAGGGATAGTGGAGAGACATGGACGGACCGGCAGGAGAAGAGTGGAAAGTGGAAAAATATCTAGATGAAAAGACGGTAGGTGAGAGCAGTGGCCCTGACTGTCCAGAAGCGTGTACAGATAGGGTTGGCAGGTGGAGGAGTGGAAATGGATGGATGGAAAGAATGGATAGAGCGAAAAGTGACAATTACAGGGCCACAAATAACCATACAGCTCTATTATCATAATGAGAACACTGGCACTATGACGAGGTTATTCCCATTGTAGTTCCAGGAGCTGATTGAATGACAGTGTTTTGACAACGCAGGTCAAGGGTCAACGTGAGGAGAGAGGATTGAAAGGTGACGGGAACGGTAATGATGGCGTTGAACGGAGACGTGAAGCGGCCTTATCTGTGCAGGGGGTGTTTCGCCTCGGGGGGCGGAGATGTCAAAATCACACATGCACGTGCACACGCAGACACACGCGGACACACACACACACACACACAGTTCTGCACTCTTGACTTGGAGACAAACTCACACTCACAGAGTTGAACACATACTGTAAATACACACACGTAAACAAAGACACACACGCGCGCGTCAGTCTCCTCTCTGCAAGGTGGCAGAGATGTCCAGCTAATTACACGGCAAACGCAGAGTGGGGGAGCGTCATTCTGCCTGACTAAGTCCATCGCCTCGAACCACCAGCGGTGGAAAGGAGTTAAAAGATGGGAGGCAGAGAAAAGAAAAACAAGAAGGAAAGGATAAAGATAAATGCCTTCGGTCATGAAGAGTAATCCCATCCCTTCATTTATCAGCCTCTCTCTCTTTCTCATTTTTTATTTTACCCCACCTGTTTTTTTTCTATATTTTTGCCCGCCGTCGCTTCCAAGCTAAGCCTCAGAGTAGCCTTGGCGAAACGGCGACGTCTATGAAATACCGGCTTCCGCCATTTGTCTTCTTTTTTTGGACGCCTTTTTCTTCTTCTCTTGCTTTTACCCACCTTTTGTTATGCAGTGTGTTGAAGATGCAGAATTATTCAAATCCCTGCATTGGGGGCTCTTTTATGCGTGTGCATCCGGCATCGACAGTGGTTTGGAATGAAAGCGGAGATGCTGCCGACTTTGCTCCTCCGACGCCCTCGGGAGTTGGGGTGTATGCGTGTGTGCAAGCCGACGTGTGTGTGTGCTTGTGAACTCAGTATATGTCTTTGTATGTGTGTCTGTGTGTGTGTGTGTGTGTGCGTATGTGCACTCCAGCTTGAAGCTTGCTCAACAACCCACCTTACCTTCCTCTGCCTTACAACTGAGACCCATAGAGGAAGGAGAGGCATGCCCAGGCATTCCTGCAATCTGGCCCATCCGCAGTGCCTCCAGAGCTGCATACGAAATAGGAAAAGCCCTGGTCTTACCAACAGGCCTCTTCTGGATCCATCAGCAGAAAGGACAGGGACATATATTCATCTTATCATTGTGTTATGAACTAAAAACAAAGAAACATGTTTTGGTGCAACTGAGACAAAAGTGCCCAACTACAGTTCAGTCAAGACACTCACGTGATTGATTTCACCATTTATTCATACATTTAGTCTTTTTTTTTCATACACATGACAAATGGTTTAACATTGGCGGAATGGATGTACATGGGGAAGCGCTCCCTGCCTTCACTGCAGCATGCATGACATGAGGCAGGGAGCAACAAGTTAAATCCCCCACAGGGAGAACAGACAGACCACATGGGGGAGAAGGGGATGGTGGTGGGTGGCAGCAGCGCAGAACACAAAGGTAATCGAGGACGCGCGTGCGTGCATGTGTGCGACTTTATAGCGCCGCCTATCAAGCTAAGCCTATGGGCTGAGAACACGGCGATGGGTGATATGGCGCGCGCTGCCCGGGTGCCATGCCTGAACTAGCTCCGCTCATATCAGGGCACTGTTAGCCACAAACCGAGGTGCAAATTATGAAAGGAAACAGGAAGTAAACACCACCAACTTTACAAGTACGATCTGGTGAGACAAAGCACTGCAAACGCATCAACATCTTTAAAGAATTACAAAATCCACTGAGGTCCCCCTCTCCCGGCCCCCTCCACCCCTCAGTCTCAGTGTGTGTGCTCGTCATCCGTGCTGCCTCTCAACCCCTGTGTGAATGTATGCTTGTGTGTGAGTGTGTGCTTGTGTGTGCGCGTGTGTGTGTGCGTGTGAACGTGCGCGTCAGGGAACTGGCACACTGACATGCACCCAGTCATCTCTGACCAGACAACTGGGTCAGCTGGGGTCTTAAATGACCAGATTTGGCATTGCTCAATCGGTAGGACCTTTCATCTCTAGGACTCCATTGCGACCTTACTGTCAGGACAGAGAGCCTGAGCCAGGGTCTGGGGGAGAAGGGGTCAGAGGGCTTGGGTCAGAGGGGAAAAAGACAGGGTTAGACCAAGTGGTTGAAAGGGTTTCATCTGGTCATGGTCACCTCCAGGGCTCGTCCACTCTGAATCCGTGCCACTAGGAGGGAGGACGGAGGTGGGGCCGGCTCAGAGATAAGGGAGGGGTAGGATGGAAGGAGCAGGAGACTTGGAGAGAGGAGACTTGAAAGAGAAAAAGAGGAGGCTTGGGGGAGGGATAGAAAGCAAGAGATGGATGGAAGGATGGGGAATACAGCACACTCACTCGCATGTTTAAACTATTCATAATCCATGTCCTCATTTGCTGGATTTGCCTTTGACTTGGCACAGGCTCTCCCCTGACCCCTGGTCTCTCCCGTCCTCCCTCCCTCCCTCCCTCCCCCCTCCCTCCCCCCCCAGCCCCACGCCAAGTCAAATCAACACCGCGACGCCATGGAGCCAGTCACGTGTTGACTTTGAGTGGTTAATGGACAGCTTCTATTTCTCTAGACTCCTGGCTTCTCCCTCCCTCTCTCCTCCGTCCGTGACTCTCGAGTGAGAACTCTGGCTGAGGATCTCACAAGTACATGGACTTTGTTAATCAGCGCGCATGCATCAAGTGTGCATTGGAGTGCGCGTCCAAGTGTGTCGGTTGCAGCGTGCTGACGTGTGCGCGTTTTTGTCTGTGTGTGTATGTGTATCCAGGCCTGTGTGCGGGCTACATGATAGCCGTGCACAGAGAGGTCATATGTACAGAAAGGAAGCAAGAAGGGAATCAGGCATGGAGAGGAGAAGGAGGCGAAAGGGAGGGAGAAAAAGAGAAAGAAAGGGAGTTTGGCATGTAGACACGTGCTTACCACGGAGCACTTAACCACCCCCGTGAAGACTTCTGACCAGCATGATGTTTGACACCCAGCTGCTGCCTGAACACCTCTGGAACATGAGTGACACTTATAAGTGTCACTCATGTTCCAGAGGTGTTCACATCATGCTGGTCAGAAGTCTTCACGGGGGTGGTTAAGTGCTCCGTGGTAAGCACGTGTCTACATGCCAAACTCCCTTTCTTTCTCTTTTTCTCCCTCCCTTTCCCTCGGTTTGTGTACAGTTAACCCATGCTGAACAGGCCCCGATCTGACGCCAAAGACCTCTGAGCGACACGATAATGCCAGAAAATGGACCACTGGCCCACTTGAAAATGATAGAGGCGGTTAGATGGAGAGAAAGCGTGAATGGGGGGAGGTTGAGGTTCTGACCCTGCTTTGCATTTAGCGGTCGCCACTTGCCCAGAGTGAGGTCAATGCTAATTCTGCCCACTTTAGACAAGCCCGGGTGGAACAATAGCCCCTCTTTCAGGCTCTCTCAACCCCACTCTCCCTGTCAACCATCCCACCAGCCCCGGAGTGGCCCGAGCCCTCTCGTCCTCTCGTCCTCTCGTCCTCTCGTCCTCTCGTCCTCTCTCTCTCTCTCTCTCTCTCTCTCTCTCTCTCTCTCTCTCTCTGTCTCTCTCTCTCTCTCTTAGATCATCCCTCCTTCCATCACTGGCTTCGATCTATCTGCTCCCTGCTGTCTCCTTCCTTCGCCCTGTACCTTACTCCCTTTCTCTCCTACCTATTTTCTTGTCCCTCTGTCACACAACCTCTCTCTCTCTCTCTCTCTCTCTCTCTCTCCAAGCATCAGAGCTCACATATATCCATTTTGCTTCCCCCCTCCCATACCCCCCGCACCCCCCCCCCCCCCCCCCCCATGCCCGGTCTTCCTTCCAGACCCGCCCCCGCCCTCCAGCCACTAACGCCTCCACAAGAATTAGGGAGCAATTAATGTCAAGCCTGATGGCAGTGGTTATGTTAAACTGACTTCTGTCAGACCAGTTTAAGCACACTCCTTCCATTATTCATTAAGGCGGAGGGGGCAGAAATTACTGTCGAATGAAGAAATCATGTGTCAGGTGGAAAATGGCTGGGGCTGTCCTGGCCAGAGGAGAGGAGAGGAAAGAGGAAGGGGAGAGAGGAGGGGGGAGAGGAGAGCGGTTGAAAAGAAAGGAGAGGAGGGAACTTTGGCTCGACAGACCTTTGGCCTGTAGTTAAAGAGCAGGCTGAGTTAGTCGAGTGACAGGTTATTGGTTGGTTTTGCTGTCTGGTGTGAACTTGGGACTGTATGTCTGCTGATTCCCACCACCAACCCCCCCACCCTTCTCCCAGTGGTTTGGTGGAACCAGTCTATTATTCAGCTTGTATTCCCCCCCCAGCTTAGCTCTGGGCACCTGCCACTGCTGCTGACTCATCAGAGAAGGAACATGCACATGCTCACAACACCTCTCGAGTGCTCGACATACTTCAGGTTTGTACCTGTGGGGTATGTGTGTGCGTACGTGGACACAACGCAAGTGCCATTTTTCTCACATGCTCCACTGCATACTTCTTGTGTCTATATGGATGTTTAAAGCTATGTCCACTAGGAGGCAGGTCAGCGACAACATTTTTCTACATGATTGGAAATAAGCTGAAGCATTCCGATTTTGTACAACAATAAAAATGACGGAAGAGGAGGAACTATTGTTAATGTGTCTTAAGGAGACGACAGTCCAGTTTCCATCTTGCAGAATGTCAGAACATCTTTGCTATTCTGTGTGTGGTGTGAGTTCTACCAGGGGCCCTAAATACTATACGAGGGGCCTTAAATTTGTGTACCATACCAAAGCCCTTCATTACTATACAATACTAGGACCCCACATTACTGTGCTATACAAGGGCCCTACTGTACTATACTACACCAGGTGCCCTCCAGTACTTTAACACACAAAGGTTCTTTGTAATTGAACTATACAAGAGTCCTATGCTATTATACTCTACCAAGGGCCATGTGTATGGCAGGACATCACACCCTCAAGGCCTCCTGGGTTTTTACTCCAGCCATGTTTGAGGAAATCCCCACACCACAGGCAGGCACGCACGCACACACACACACACACACACACACACACACACACACACACACACACACACACACACAGGGGCAGGCACACACATACAACATAAATGCATCCATTGTGCGCATACACAAACAAACATGCATACTCAGACACACACGCACAGGCAGCCTCAAATATAGACGCAGGTACACACATACAGTGTATGCACATTTATTGTACACACACTGAGAGAAACACCCACACACAAAAACCTCCTGTGGTTAACATTTAAGAGCTTTGGTTTTAGCAGAGCAGAGGGAGAAAACGGCACAAAGGAAGGAAATAAAATGGATTTAATTAATTGTAGATACAACAAAGAGCAAAAACCCCATTGTGGCTTTGTGATTTTCTCCTCTGTTCCCATTTCTGTCTTCCTCTATCCCTTTCTTTCTTTCCAGCACCACTTTGGGGAGGTTGTGGGTCTGCCTCACGTGCTTTTGTAGCTGACCAAGGCCAGCCAAGGGGGTGACGCAGGCAAATAGTGGGAGGAGAAATGGGGAGAAGCACAGAGGAAGAGAGGGGAAGGAAAGAAGCCTGTTGTCGAGCGAGTGACAGAGACAGTGAGAGAAAGAGAGAGACAGTGAGAGAAAGAGAGAGAGAGAGAGAGAGAGGGACTCTGCATGCCAGCCCCAAATTGAAATTCATTAAAGGCGAGCTGGCCTGCTGGAGTGCCACAGAGCTGGGAGCCTCTCATTAAGGCGGCTTGTGCCAAGGTCTGCGCTCACAAAGGCCCACCACTGCTGCCGCCAAGTCCTCAATGAGTATGTGTGTGCGTGTGACATCACCCAAGGAGATGCGGGCCCCAAGCTGGGAGGAGGGTGTGGGGGGGGGGGGGCGGGTAATGGGGCTGGACTCTCTGGGATGGGACTAGGGGTCCCTTTGTACCCTCCCTTTCCCTCTCCAAACCTCTTTCATCCCATTCCCTCTGCTTTTCAGTGTCACTCCTCCAGCTCCAGAGCAGCAGCATCACGGGCGGCTTGACAGCCTGGCCACCATGTCCCTCACAGGCGACGCCAACCGCTCTCTGGCTCCCTCATCGTGTTGGGTGGAGGATATGGAGGAGGAGGGAGGAAAGGAGGGAGGAGAGGAGGGAGGAGAGGAGGGAAAGACAGAGGGGGAGGAGGTGGAGGTAGGAGGAGGGAGGAGAGGAGGGAGAGACGGAGGTTGGGTAGGAGGTGGAGGAGGAGGGGGGAGGAGGTGGAGGGAGGAGGAGGGAGGAGAGGAGGGAGGTGAGGAGGGAGAGACGGAGGTTGGGTAGGAGGTGGAGGGAGGGAGGAGGGGGGAGGAGGAGGTGGAGGGAGGAGGGGGGAGGAGAGGAGGGAGAGACAGAGGTTGGGTAGGAGGTGGAGGAGGAGGGGGGAGGAGGTGGAGGGAGGAGGGGGGAGGAGAGGAGGGAGGTGAGGATGGAGAGACGGAGGTTGTGTAGGAGGTGGAGGAGGAGATGGAGGGAGGAGGAGAGGAGGGAGGAGAGGAGGGAGAGAGGGAAGTGGGGGAGGTGGAGGAGGAGGGGGGGAGGGATCAAGAGGAGAAGGGGGGCGGGGGAGTACGAGGACAAGGACGAGGAAGAGGTTTGGTTTGTTTTGTGTGTGTGTGTTTTATGCGTTAATGTGTGTTTTAGTGTGTGATTTTCATGTTTGAGTGTGCTGGCCAAACTCACAGACACACCATAACGCCAGCCAAGGAAGCTTAGTGGTACCTTAGTGGTTCCCTTCTTTAAAACCAACACTGTTTGCTGAGATGATACAGGCACACACACACACACACACACACACAGCCTATGTGTGCAGGCAGTGTTGCTGTAGGGATGAAACTGAGGGATTTACACAGCCATACAGGGTAAGTTGTGCCACTGAGTTACAGCCAAGCATGCTGCCTGGTAATTCCCTGGTACCCAAACACACTGGTATAACTCTGTGTGTAAGGTATGACCTCATGTACATTCCGAACTTTCACAAGTAAAAGTACACTACGTGACCTGGTTGTGTGTGTATGTGAGTGTGTGTGTGCATGTATGTGTGTGCGTGTGTATGTGGGGGGATTTTGTCACTGACATGTGGGCTGTGCACCAATTTCTCAGACTGTTACCGTAAGGGTGAGCTAGAGGTCGCGTGTGACAGCACAGTCTTCCTGGTGGCTCCAGAACTAGGAGCAGCAGAAGGTAGGAGGACATCAAATAATACAATCCCCAGTGATTATGACAGCGGAGAGGGCGGGGAGGAAAAGAAGTAGACTTCTCTCAGCAGCTACAAATTAGTAACCGTATGACTGTGCATCATTGGAAAGAAAATACTGAATAGGGATTAGTTTGCTTGTCTCTTTTCCTTTTGTATTGTTATAGAAGAAAACTGTCTTCTTTTTGTTTAACGGTTGTCGTTCAGCATTCACTGTAATAATAATTTAATATTGTAATGCATTAAAATTGGGATTGTGACGCTAGAATTAAAAGTCACATTGCTCTGGCCTTTGTAGAGAAAATAATTTTTTGTTTGTGAAAGCGTTTGTAGGTGTGAACAGATACTGCATGGATACTAAATGTCACAATAAAGGTCCTCACTGACTCAAAATCATTCCAACATTGTTTAAACTTTTAAAAGTTCTTTCTGAAACAATTCCCAGTGCCGTCATGCCAGCAATGCATTTAAAAAACCTGCACACATAAAACAAACCACAAAATAGTCCTTCTTGTCCTATCACAACAATAATTTTGGAGGTAGTCATTGTATCGAAAGCGCAAAATAGTAATTACCTTCATGAGTGAAAGCGATGACTGTCCCCTGTGTACGGGTACCCAGTGTGACTAAGAAATGCTAAGCCAAGCTATGAGCTAAGCAAGTCCATAAGGTAAAGAAGGCTGTACTTAACTAGTTACCGTAAGGGTGAGCTAGAGGTCGCGTGTGACAGCACAGTCAGCACAGTAAGTTAAGCAAGACTATGAGCAAAGTATAGCCCAGTGTTGAGAGGGTGTCCTCTGCACACAGTAGACACCAGGGCTCAATGTGGAAGAGTTTGCCCACTCTAGAAATCACCAAGGTCTTTGTCGTGGAAGAGTACAATACACGATACCTGCTGTTTTGACAGGAAGTCCTGACGCATTCCATGATAGAGTACTGTCTGCCAAAGTGTGAAAGAGGTTTTGTGTGTTTTGTGTGTGTGTGTGTGTTGATGTTTGCGTGTCTGCGCTCCTATTCCCCTGCCTGGTTCGGGCCAGCTGTACACTATCTCTACCTGAGATCTACTTCTCTGGTGTGCGTGTGTGTACGTGTGGTACACAGAGGGAATGTAGGTCATGTGACTTTTGCTGCACTGATGTTTTTGTGAGCAGCAACCACCGGGCCTACATTTATCACCAGCAGCTGCTGCAGAAGTTCAACTCTGCACACGGGTTGTCACGGGCATGCAGATGTGTACGCATGTTTACGTTGTAGCATGTGTGTGTATGATGGCATGAGTGTGTGTGTGTGTGTGCAGAAACAGGTCTGTATTTGTGTGAAAAGAATATTTGTATGCGTGTGTGGGCGGGCGGGCGGGTGTGTGTGGGCGTGGGTGTGTGTGTGGGCGGGCGGGTGTGTGCGTAGGTGTGTGGGCGGGATTGTGTGGGCGGGTGGGAGTTGCCGTGCCATGGCTCGCCCGCTAAGTGTGTCAGTGGGGCGCACTGCAGTCGAGAAGGATAGATATAATACTCCAACCTCATCATTACATTCCAAATTCCCTTTTAAAAAGGTGTACAGTAGGTCTGTCTTCTTCTCCTTTCACTCCTTTCTTCCTCCCTCTCACTCTCCTTCTTCAGCGCCACCATGAATATTTCATATTGGGGTATCTGGGCCAATTAGCCGTTCTCCCCACCCCTGTCTGGTGCCAGCTTTATCTCTCCCTGTTCCTCTCTCATCTGCGTTTGCCTGTAGCTCTATGTAGGAGTGTGTGTTACACACACACGCTGTGCACAAACAGACAATAACGTGTGAGGTTCACGACGCCTG
Organism: Osmerus mordax; assembly: GCF_038355195.1. NCBI lineage: Eukaryota > Metazoa > Chordata > Actinopteri > Osmeriformes > Osmeridae > Osmerus > Osmerus mordax. The sequence goes on along the minus strand of NC_090058.1, from coordinate 9,054,403 downwards.
TGGAAATTTGACTGGTGTGTGTGTTTGTGAGTGTGTTTGTCATGCAATGATGTGCAGCTCTACAGAGTAAACAGAGGAAAGGCTCCTGCTGGGTCAAAAGGGTTAATTGAAAGGTGTGTGTTTGTGTGTGTGTGCATGTGTGCGTGTGTGTGAGTGTGTTTGTGTTTGATTGTGTGACTGTATTTGTCATTCAAGGCTAAATGAGATGGTAGCATGCACACAGGAAGCCCTGGATGAAAGAATCCACACTCCAGGTCAGAGCAACAATTGTGATAGGACGAACAGTTTTTGACAAATGTGACCCTTATTTGAATATGAAAGGAAAAGGTCACTTTCAAGAGAGCTATCCAAACCACCATTTGCCACAACAAAATCACAGTGTGTAAAATAATGAGCGTGATTTTGAATTTCTTCCGACAAGTAGGTAGTAGAGAACAAATACTACACTGCTGAAAATCTGAAACGGTCAACATTCATGTTCTCTGAAATGACATTTAAAACATTTCAGTTAAACTGACGAAACACGTACAGTATGGTTATTACACACGGCTGTAGTCTCAAATCCCCCAAAATGTATCTCCTAAGAGGTGGCGGGAAAGAGAGATGAGGAAGAAATTGTCTTGGGAATCACCAGGAATCCTTTAATTAAACACATTTATTAAAACACACTCTAACCAGTGGCTAATTTATGGAAGAAGTGGTTTTGTTTTTCAATTACGAATGTTTGTCTTTACCTCTCCTCCAGAAGCCTTCCAAACATATAAATGTTTTATTTTAATCAAAATTATGAGTATATACCAATATACAGTATAATCTCTTGAGTGGCTGCCTAGTTTGAGCAGGATGTTTGGAGGTCAAAGGCCAGTGAAATCCTATGAATTGACATATATATCAATAAAGGGCCTATTTTGCTCAATTATACTTTTAATTACCAATCATAGTGCACAGACAACATACTTTATATATAAATATATATATATATATATATACACACACACAGTATATTCATTATCATGCACACACATGCCAGGCCTCTTAATGGCAACCTGAGGAAGTGGAGCAGGGCAAGGTGTCTCTTTTAATTATGCTCTGAGTCTCTCCCTTAGCTCCCTGGTATCCTGCCTGAATCCCCCCCAGAACCCCCCCCCCCCACACACACACACACACACAACTAGACACATACACACACACACACACACACACACAGACACACACACCTAGCCACACACACCTACACACACACACACACACACCTAGACACACACACACACATACATATGTATATAGACACACACACGCACACACACACACACACACACACACAATACCCCCCTACAAACACAAAGCTCCCCTACCTCTCACACATAGACATATAGACACACACACCCTGTGCTTCCTCCTCCCCCCACCCCCAAGCAAAGACACACATACGGACACACACACACCCCCCCACACACACACACACACACTACCATCTGGTCAAGGCAAAATATGACTTTAATAAAGGGGAGAATAGGAAGACCACCCCCTACCTCACCCCCACTTGCATATAATGGTTGGACACTAATGCTACAGTTCTACGTTAATGTGCTTTAAATGCATGCTAAGTTGGAAGCCTGGGAATTTGTGTGCTTTAGTAATGTACAGCGACATGTCTACACCACAGGGAATGATTCTCCCTGATTACTCATAGCTTTCTCCCTCCCTCTCACCACCTCTTGTATTGTTTCTGTGTCTCTCTCTTTCTCTGTCTCCCTCTCTGTCGCCCTCTCTCTCTTTTACTTCCTCCCTGCCCCGTACCCTTAACAATACTCATCTGTTCTTCCATTCCTTTTCATATTGGTTATTCTCCCTGCGGTCCTAAGGGCTAGCTGAGTAATCAGGTGTTGCCGTGTTAAGATGAGTGTGCCGGTCTTTCTAATGAGAATAGGCCCACTTCACCACAGCTGGTTGCAGGGAGACTTCAGTGGAACAAGTCTGTGACTAAAACAAAGTGGCTTTGAGGAAGAGGTTGGTCAGGTGTGACGCAGAGTGCCATTCCTGACATGTTGGTATGTAAATGTTATAGACAAACGATGTGACAAGAACATTGAAACTGGTTAGGGTGGAAGGGATCCTACTGTACATTGTCATGTCATGTTTTTTTTGTAAAGTTCATTTTAGCAAATTATCCAGATATTGTAATATTTACTGTAAGACTGTGTTTGGCATGTGCTCAACATTGAAAGGACAATATCAGGAGGTGTAGAAGATGAATTACATTTACATTTAGTCATTTAGCAGACACTCTTATCCAGAGCGACTTACAGTAAGTACAGGGACATTCCCCCCGAAGCAAGTAGGGTGAAGTGCCTTGCCGAAGGACACAACGTCATTTGGCACGGCTAGCAACCTTCAGATTACTAGCCCAACTCCTTCACCGCTCAGCCATCTGACTCCCGGAATTAGGATGCAGCTTCAATCGAATAGCCCAGTCTTACAAGGGGCCCAAAACGGTGCCTTGAATCCACCCATCCACCCGCCCATCCACCCACCCATCCACCCACCCACCCACCCATCCATCCCTCAACCCCTTTCTCTCTTTTACACAGCCCACCGTTCTCCCTATATTCACATATCTCAAATCCCCATTTTATTGGGATTTATCAACCTTTTTATCACTATTCATAAAAGGAGGGGGGGGGGGGGTGGTCGCCCATTTATGGAGGAGAATTGGCGCAATTTCCGATCTCTCCACTTTTATTTCCTGACAATCACATTAGCATGTCATTATGGTGTCTTGTACGGGAAGGTTTCTCTTTTTTTTGTTGCTGTGACGCTCCAAACGGATTCCAAGGACCTTTCAGGACCGTGCTGAAGAGGGGAGGGACCAGAGAGAGACAAAAGGCCACCAGCTGCACCCACTTGTCCCCTCATCCATCCATCCCTCCTCTCTCGCACGCCCCGTCCCGGCTGCGCTCGCCGTCCCCCGGCGTTCCGACAAACATTCCGGTGCGTTCCACACCAAGGGCAGCAAGAGGGGGGGGGGGGTTGGGGGACCAGGATCGTGACATCTGATTAGGGGGTTGTTCGGAGAGAAATTGCAGTTATTCAAAACATCATTTACCATAATGCCCTCTCTCGCTTATCCCCCCCCCCCCCCCTCGCCCACTCTGTTGTCACAGGGTTGGAATGAGGGACGCATTGACAATGTATGTGATTGAGCTCATTCAGTAATTAAAAACGGTTCTTGTCAATGGCGGTGGTTATTGGGAGGGAGGGGGGGGGATGATTGCCGATGCGACGAACTGCGTGCAATTCAGACCCCGCTCGTCCTCAGTCATCATCCCCTTTGTTTGGGACGCGGCGGCTCCAACGCCACGTACGACACGGAGAGACGAGGGCACAAACGACACAAGGGGGACCTTGTTTTGAGCGCCAATGCGAAGACTCGGTGAGACACACACACACATGAACCCTGTTCATACACACACCTCTGGCACACACTCCGACCGTGCCGTCACACACACGTTCACACCATCAAACCCAAGGTGAATAAGGCAGTGCTGTTTCAAGACAGTGACTTCAAAAGAATACATCACTGATGTCATCTGATACCAGGTGACTTCAGCCCTCATCCACATCAAGGCTTTGGAACCGTGACGCCTCCAAGACCCTGACCAAGAGCCCAGGAGCTAAGTACACAAAGAAATCCTTTCTGATCTAAAGCTGTTTGACCATTTTTTTTTATGAATTCTTCGTGTAAAAAAAAAAACCCTGGGCAAGTGCATTATAATCCTAAATAATAATCCATAATCCCAATAACACAACCTGGTTGACCCTGTGTCCCCTCAAGAGGTTGATGGGATCAGTCATTTGGTACGAATGAGTTGTAGTGACAGATATGGCGGGTGGGTTGTGCTGAATGACTTCTGATGATTATTCCGAATTTCCTTACAACGGTGGACTCTGCCTTGGGAATTAATCTTTTGAAGTGTAAATCGTTGGTGGGTATTTATGAAATGGAAAGGATCAACAAGCCCAGTGTACAGACTCATTATGAAGTGTCTGCATGTACAATGCAAGAGGCTGTTGATGTCTTCTAAACCTGCTGAGCATTATTTGGTGGGTCTGTGAGCTGTCGCCTCAGTCTGGTTTCATGAAGTCACGTCACTCTGGCCTTGCCTGAAAATACACACCTACATACACATGCACATACTGACACCCCCCCCCCCCCCACACAAACCCACACACACATACACGTACATTCCCCCCCCCCCCTCCTCTTCCCACACACACACACACACACACACATCATGCACACACACACAAAACATATTCCAGAAACAGTTTCCAGAAAGATGAAGACGGCATACAGACACTCTCTCTACTTTCTTCTTTCCTTCCAGTCAAAGAAGCAGAGGATCTTAGAGGTACATTACCACCTTAACTCCCACTGTCAGTCCCGTGATGCATCATGGGAAAGATATCCCTCCAACTTCCCTGGTGAAAGCAATGCCCCCATCCTTGGGCATTACTGTAACTTGTTTATCTTCAGTCCATGTGAGAGTATGATGGGGGGAGTTGCAAAAAAACAACAAACAACAAAACTGAGAGAAACTTTCAAGCTCCATTGCTCATTCTGTGCGCGGGAGATAGACAGGGAGACAGGAAAAAACAAAAGGCAGCCACTGAAATTTGCATGGTGCTCAATTATACATTAGCGAACATCACTTGGCAATCTGTTCATATCAATTTAATTGGATTTTAATACTGCCTCTGATCTTGTTTTCTAATTAACAGCGGCGGCTGGCAATAAAGCAGAACCATGCACCCAGCAACACCTTTGATCCAGGCCATATGGAGTTCCTTAGAGCTCATTGGGAGAGAGGGAGAGGAAAGGGAGAAAAAAAACAGTCACCTAAATATGGTCGTATGACAAGCCCAGCGGAAAGGGATGGGGTGGTGGAGGTGGTGGGGGGCTGGGGACGGGGGGGATTTGGGTAAGGGGGTTGGTGGCACAGGGGCATGTGTGTGTGTCACCCTGCATGTTTTTGTGTGTCTTTCTGTTTGTGTGTGAGTGCATGTGTGTGTCTGTGGTGTGTATGTGTGTGTGTGTGTGTGTGTGTGTGTACGCCAGGGGGCGGAGGGATAAGCGCGACCCCCAGATGGCCGGATATGGCTCCTGCTAGCGCCTTCATTGATTAATTTCTCTCCTGATTGGTTGTGATTACTGATAAATAAAACATGATCTCGGGATCGGATGCAAATGAGCTTGGTGGAGCTTTGGGGAAATGTTGATTGCTTTTTCAAATCTGTTTATTTCTACCCTCTTTGCCCTCAACTCTGGATTTGACGAGGGACCGCAAAGAAAGGATGGTGTTTTCTTTTTTCATCTTCCCCTCGTTTTAAGACTTCAAGAGAAAAGATGTTATGTTTCCTTTTGAGTCTGGGTCTGACCACCCCCTTCATCCCTTGAGTTCCAAAACTTGTTTACAAGAAATATTCGACAGCTAACTAACTGAACACCATGCTACCACTTATCACAAGAGATCACAAAAACATACAGTACAAATTTGCCATCACAAAAAAATCTGAAATGCAAAAAATCCCATACAGGATAATAAAAATGCACTTCCTGATTGAGAATGAGTTCATTAATTCAGGTATGCGAAGCACAGAATAGTCCAACAGACAGTGTGTTAATGTGATAGCTGTCGCATTTGCTGATGGCTTCAGTAAACCCAACTGTGGAGGCAGGTGAGACTCATGCCTCCTCTATGGCTTCTGTACAGTTGACAAGGCTGTGGGCACCCCAGAGTAAGTCACTCACACTAATCCCTTCCACCTCACCGCCTAACCCCCTTCTTCATAACCGTGCGTGCATACACACATGCACTTTAAGACACACTCACTCAAACCCACTCACATGTTCACGCTGCAACACGCACACGCAATCACACTCCAACATGCGCACTAAAACACACCCACTCACAAACACGCACACTAAAACACACACACTAAGAGAAACACACCTCTCTCTCTCTATCTCACGCAGACTCACACGTGCACATTTCTTTCTTTCCCAACGTTTTGACAGGCCTCAACCTCCATTTTTACTTGTTTCCCCGCTAATTGAAGCTGTTTCCCAACGATCGTCAGTCAGCAGCAATATTGTGGAGTTGGGCCCTGTGTGATGGTGGGAGACAGGGGGAGAGGCTCGGCCCCACCTCACCACTCGCATCCCTAATTGTTATTAATGCTCCTGATCAGAACGCAGGGAGGCGGACCTGTGTGTGTGTGTGTGTGTGTGAGGTGGGGGAGAGAGAGAGAGAGAGGTAGAGAGAGAGCGTGCGTGACTTAGTGCGTCAGCCTCTCGGTGTGCGAGCGGGAGAGAGTGAGAAAGAGGGGTGGAGGGAGTGGATCTGTTTGAGTGGATCGGTGCATAAGTGAGGGCGTGCGGCCATAAGTTTAAACGCACGTCAGCCAAAGAGGAATTAGCTTGCCAAAGCTAGAGACCCCTTGTTGTCTTTCCCCCTCTTCCCTCCTCCTTTTTCTTTACCAGCAAACAATCAAGGGGCAACATCCCAGAATGGAGGATGGAGGGAGGAGAAGGAGGAGGAGCAGAGAAGGCTGTTGTGCGTCAGGCACTCAGCGGAGGTATTAGCCAGCACGGCTGATTCACCCTCCCCAGGAAGATGGGGTCTTAATTTGGAAATCCAGGCCTGCTATGTGGAGAATGCTAATTTGTAATTAGGCAGATTAACTAAATCTGGGGAATAGAAAAGATTATTGACTTATATAATAAAAACAACAATGCAGGCCCTGGTTAAATAATCATGGCCGAAAATCAACACATCAGAAATCTGATGCATTGGCCAGGTTACAGATACAGTGGGAATGTTTAGGATATTCGATGAGTACTTGAGTATCTAAAAGTAGGGCCTTTCCAAAGAGAAATCCCCCCAGCAATCCCAATGAACACCAAATGAGCTGATAATACACCCCATGGACTGCATTGTTTGACACTCAACGGTTCATCATGTTTTATTGTACAGTCATCTTCCATCCACCGATGATAGCTAGGCCTTGAATTCAGGATTAGCATGGCTGATTACCATTGAAATGGTTTGATCTAATATGGGCCACACACTCCTTGAAACAATCAACAATCTTTTTTAGCGTATTAGGCACCCAAATATTCTCACTTAATTTATTTCTGTTTTGTGTGAGTTTTCTTCACAATATCTCCGACAGTTGCAGACATGGCGAAACTTATTTTGGGGTGAGAAGAAAGTTCCTTTTTATAGCTTGTAAATTCTGAACCTTGGTTCAAGCTCAATTTCCATAGACAAAGTTTATGGGTTTTATTCTGCATCATGATCCCAGTTTAGAGAGCTCTTTTATTCCAAGTCAATGAAGTGAAGAACTGTGTTTGGTGAACAGGGCTCACAGGGAAAGGAACACATCACAGAGGGGCAAGGTGTTTGAGATCGGAGGAGCCAGGATTCAAATACAAACAAGCCCTTTAACAAGCAGTCTATCCTGAAGACTTCTTTTTCGAGACAATGCATAAATCTACATCTAAATCTGAAATTCCCCGTTCGCAAAATGTCATACTTTTAGGTGTTCCCATTCCAAGTACTGCAAAATTGTGTATTTTGCATGATAAATAGTACTATTTTATCACAGAGACATTTCTTAATACATACAGGAATGCGTATGAAATACTAAGAGTAACAACATTGTATCCTATGCCAACACAAGAAAATAGTCTTTAGATTATCCATTCCAAGTTGGACAATTGAATGGTATCAATTGAATATTGGTAAAGGGATGATGCAGAGTATAATTACGACAGATAATATCCAAACAGAAGCCATTTAATCACTTTGATATATGGAAATACAACATGTCTGTAAAGGACATTTGGTCCATCTCACATGGATTTCATGGCAGCAGCAAACATTTGCTTACCTTGTAAAACTTGATGTGATGCATTTAATCAACTGAGTTGACTGTCAGGAGTATAAAACACAATTATTCATGCAGAGATAGACAAACAAGAGCACAACACTCCAAGTTGTCAGACAAGCAGTAAATGAAAAAGAGCATGTGCATCGCTTCACACTGACTTAAAGCAAAGTTCTTCAAGATCAGTTGTTATCCGTATGAAGGCAGCTTGCATGGTTGTAGTGATGTTGGGCATGTTGTTAATGTTTTAGCATTTCACTGTCCATGTGCTCTCACCGCCGCGCTTCAAAGCTATATTTCACATTTCGTTTGCGTTATTACGGTAAATAACGTCTTATGCCCTAAATATTTTCTATTGACTCCAATTCTAAAATTAAATTCATATAACTGCTTATTTATGGTTGATTATAGATATGGCAATCAATCAAATATGGAACAAGACATAAATCAAATTCAAGAAAGTTTGCAAATTAGCATTCTAAAAGCAATATAAATAGTATATACTGCAGAAATGTATACGTTTGTGTATGTTTGTGTGTGTGCAATGTCTACGTGTGTATGTTTGTGCAAGGAGGGCTCATTGGATTAAAGCTCTATTGTATTCTGCTATAACTAGCCCAAGGGCTTTTCATTTTAGGCCGATTTAGTCTTTTCTGTGCAAATGAAATTATTCCCTTCTATTGGAATGCAGGCTTTTCAAAAAATAAAATATTTCCTCTATATCTATGCGAAGCAGATTGGTTCTATTGTCTGTCTGTGTGAGTAGTGGCCAAACAGGTAAAGAGTGAATCTGGAAAGCTTCACAGTACAGTATGTGAGACAGTCTTGCTGCTTACAAAGCACAGATAAAAAAAAGATGTCCCCTTCCTTTGGTCGACGTACTGTACAGCTGTGATGAGTTGCTGGCGTTCTCTGTGGGAGTTGTTCTCAGTGTGATAAATACATTTGAAACAGCAAAGAAAAACATTTATGTAAACCACTGGGATGTAGATCCGGTGCACTGTAATGGTTTTCCGCAGCAGGGGGGCGACGGAGCAGACCTGGGCATGTGTGGCAGTCCTTAAAGCTCTTATTGTGACAAGCACATAGATTATGCAACACGCTGATGACATGTGGTTTGAAGGGCCAGATCTTCCTCTCCATTGAAAAGGATATGTGCGATGCGGGTTACGGACATATACTATACAATGCATACCATGTTTCAGTATTCCTCTAACGTGAATCGGTTACCTGTACTGGGGGCTGTGTGTGAACTCGCTTGAGTGTATTTGTGACAGACTGAATCTCACAAGCACTGAACTTATACTAGCTACCAACAAAGTGTAACCAGTAAGTGAGTACATGGACATTGAGAGGACAGTTCTCAACTCTAGGTTCAGTAGGTATTCATACTCTTGTGGGTTGGGTAAGTAGTACATTATCTATTGTATAGCGTCTTGGGAAATTGGAGAAATAATAGGGATTGCTTGATGAGGGACTTTAGGGGGTTGGACTTGAGGCTAGTGAGTTAAATGTTGGCTTCAGTTTGACAGCCCAGTCATATGAGGATGAAGGTTTGGGGGGTCGTTCTTTGATTACGCCTTTCCTTAATCCTCAAGACCCATTTGCGAAGACATCCACACCTCTCCTTTCCTGTCCGTCCAGGAAGCGGCACAGGGCTGTTTGTCAGAAGATGCGTCCCGCTCTCTCTCCCCCACCTCTTCTTTTTTTTTATCAATGAATATGCCACTCTTGACACTAAAGACTTAGACATCAAATGAGCTTGGGAATCTATTTTCACACTTTGGGCTGCCCATTCCAAGGGCTTTGTTTTTCTTTAAAAAAAAAAAAAAAAGGGAAAGGAGAGAGAAAGAGGGAGCTCACAGACATAAAGTTGTCTTTGTTCCCCTGCCCCCTGGCCCTCGGTGCCCGAGTGGACCGTACCACGGGGAGATGGGTAGAGGAGAGATCAAACGGACCGGCTCCGAAAAGCGCCGCTACCTGGCCCCTGAAGATGCCCCCTGGCACCGGCAATTAAATCAGCCTGGCTTGGAAATTCCCTCATACCGTCAATCAAAATAATTTACCCTGGCACGGTGGCTTTCTTAAAGGCGCACCGCTGCTTTTCTGAGGGGGCCTGTCCACTTAATTTCAAAGCTCTTTATTCAAATCAGGGCAAAGGAGGAAGTGGAAGGCAACCAGGATTCTTATCCTCCAGCCAGCAGTTGTCTTCAAAAAAAAATAATGTGAAAGGAAAAAAAAATGGAGTGAGTGAGGGAGGGATAGAGAGAGCAAAGAGGCGCCCGGTGAGGCTGTGTATGTGTGTGTCATTTGAATAATACGCTGGACACTTTCAATCTCACTGAACATAAGAGGGAAGGTTTTAAACGCACAGGGCGAGAGGAAGCACATTGCCCCTGGTCGCCTCGACGGCGTTCACTTGAAAAGGGCTGCGTCGAAGTCAGATGGAGGTTAAACTCAAAAGTTGTGGTGACCAAAGAGGTGGGTTGAATTTGAAAACAACAGCACACCTCTCTGGTGTGTGTGTTTACATATGCTCAAGAGGACAATTTGATATTTTTTCTGACAATTGTGTTGTTTGTGTGTAGGGTTTCTTGGAGTGGATTACCATAATGCTTGTGCTGATACTATGCATCAAAAGGAATGAAAATACCACACACTCTTTATATCTTGCTTACAAATAACCCCCAACCTCTTGCCAAAGCTGATGATGACATACTAATGTATCTCATGGATAAATCTATATTTGAAAGATTTTTTGGTTGAATGGGTAGAATGACAGTTCTGCAAAAATCCATTCATCCCCCTTTCACCTTTCCTTTTACTTAACAACTCAGAACCAGTATTTCACCCAAATAATCTCAACAGAAAGCCCCTTGCTCTCAGATTTATATGTATGGATCATTTAGTCAGCACAGATCTGACCAAGGCATTGTGTTTCAGAAATGACACTTTTGTCTTTTTTCCCTCTCCTTCAACACCATCAGACTTTTACATTTTCCAACGCTTCCTGTGTCTCCTTTGTGTTGTCTAAGCTACAGTCAGACCATTGTTCTACAATGTTCAGTCCTTATGGCATAAATCACAATACGTCACATAGCCATTCAGATTCTCACTCTGGGAATCTTAGAAAGCGCAGGGTGCTTCTCAAGGCTTTCTGCTCCTCTGATAGACAGCTCAGTATTGTTACCTGATTTATACAGAGTTGGGTTTCCATGTTTTTCATGTATTGTGTAGTATTGTTTTTTCTACTGTACGTGAAAGCTCATTTAAAAGGCTGTGAATATGTGAGGGAGAGAGGGAGGGTGATTTGAGCAGACAGAGAGAACGAGAAACTAAGAGAAAGACAGAGAGAGGTAGAGAGAGAGAGAGAGAGAGAGAGAGAGAGAGAGAGAGAGAGAGAGAGAGAGAGAGAGAGAGAGTGAGAGGGGGAAAGTTGTGGCGAAATAGGCATTATGAAGTGCTTGTTAAACTGACATAACCTAACCTTGCCACTCCCCAGCTTTGCATATACAAACTCAACAGCGTGTCTCAGAATACAGTTTGACGGTAAGGCAAGCATGGACTCAGAGAAAGAGAGAGCAGGCAAGAGAGATAGATCGAGAGATTTAGAGAGTTGCACTTCAAGTTTCCAGTGACCTATCCTCATGTATTCAGACCCATGTAAGAAAGGGAGTGGTGATAATTGATGGGAACATTCCAGGCTTTGTGGGCAGATACCCCAAGGGGAAAACCTGAAATGATGACCAAAATATTTTTGACATGTTAATTAAATGCCAAACCACAGTGGAGCATGCAGTGTAGATCGTACACTTTCAAAAGAAGGAGCAGTAATCAGATTCCGGCCTGTCTTTGAGTGTGTTTTCTTCAGTCTTCTTTTCTACCCAAGGAAATAACAGTGGAGGCAAAGCTTACATTTTTCTTCTCTTGTAAGTAACTATCGAAAGGACAGATTCATCACTGACACGGAAAACAATGAAATCTGTGACTCGGAGACTATTTTTATCTAAATATACACTTAAATACATTTAACTGACCAGGAGAATAGCATGCAGAGCCTTCCAATAAACCAAGATAAAGCACTGCCACTGCACTTTGATTCAAACGTCGCAGAACCCCAAAACAAAATGGACTCTTCTATAAATCATGATAATGTTTGACTGCTGGGAAAAAGAAGAAAGAAAGAAACAGCAGTTATGCGAATGCAATAAGAGATAAAAAGTAGGCCGTTGGAAAAAAATTCTCTACCTCATTGTCATAGTCTGAGTAAAGAAATCTAAAGTCACTGAAGGCAAAATAAGTTTACATATCCTGGCAAGCATTCTGTATGTATTGGTCTTAGGCCAACATCATGTCACTGTTTAATTATGAGCTTCATGGAGGTGGAATCCCTGAAACCAAGTCCTGGCCTGAGAGCTCCACCTGCGGCACTTTTTGGCTCACACATCAGTCTCACTGGACACGTCATAGCAGACACGCAATCTGTCTGTGGTCAAATAAAACCTGTCAATAGCATCCCACCTCTGCTATTGAAACTGAGGGTAATGGACTGTATGGCCAGTAATTACAGATGAAGAGGGGTGTTATCAGAGCCGGATAGGTTTATGAAATCCTCAACCATTCAGTGAATCAAGGAAACTGTCAACGTGAGTGCAAGATGAGACTTTTTAATTCTCCTTGTATCATGTTCAGTGACGTGAAATGTCTTTGAATAATCATGGAAAATGGATGTCAATTAACAGTGAAACCTCAGTCAAAATGTTCTCGTAGAGAAAGAGGAGGCTGTGAAAATAGTTGAGGTGTGGAGAGCGTGTCAAGATCATTCAGAACACAAACAGTTTAAAGACACCCCTCTCACCCCCCTCCCCCCCGTGTTTTAAATGAGTAAAAAAAAATACTTTCAAGGACCTAATTTTTAGTTGACCCATGTCTCATCCTTAATAACAATGCAGTTCATAAAGGCTGTGTGGCGGAATGGAATGTGGACCAGGGACAAATTGAAAGCCCAGGACTGCCTCATGAATCTCTCCACCCCTGGGAGGCTTTCTCCACCTGTGTGACAGTTGTTCTCAAATCTGTACACGTCTGCTTAAAATGAGCGAATGACAGTGGAGGTGAGTTAAGGGTATGGAAGCGATACAATCTAAATTGTGACTAATGCATACGGTGGCTATAACTTCAACCCTCACCTGTCTCCAAATATTACGAGTGGATACCAAGTACTATAGAGCGTCCTGAACATATGTTTTGTTCAAATTACTTTCAATGGACAAGTGAATGCATTTACACAGTGAAGTGCCTTAACTAAATGTATTTTCTTAGTTTGGAGGTGAATAGACCCATGGAATGTGCTGCTCAATTTTATGTCTATATTCCTTAGATCATGCCTTACTGGAAAAAAATGAATCTAAATCACAGACTGTGCCACAGACTCCCAGATTTTTGCTCTCGAGCAGCAGAGCCAACATATTTCAGTGGGGACGAGCAGAGATGGCAAAGGGATACTGGGTTTTGAGGACATCTGAGGTTAGCATCTTGAGATGGAGAAGTGTCCAAATACATGGAGGGAGATGAGAGGTTCGAAGCCTCCCCAGGAGTGACTGCTTAACGTTCCCTCAAAGGATGATGGGATTGTAAGCTCCCAGTCTGACTAACATACACACACATGCAAAAACACACACATGCACACACACAGACACACACACACACAAACTAACCCCCCTGGCGAGAGAGTGTTAATTAGCCATGTTTATCATATACTGTTCCTGCTTTGGTCTAATGCCAAAACTGTTAAACAAAGAGGGGTAGGGATGGAGCTTTGGCTGTAGGGCTTGGTAGCAGTCTGACAGTGTCCCTTGCCTACTCAACTTGGTCAAACTGAATTGGGTAGTAACTCAATAGTCATGGGAGTTTAGTGGAATGGATTAAGCCTTAAGAACAGGGATACTGTAACAATGTGTGATTTAAAAAGTTGTGTCAAAGTAGAATCTCCTGATTCTTCACAGCTGGGTTATGTGAGGAACACCTAGCAAAATATAATTTGGAAAAAAGTGGTTTATAAGGTGAATTTTTCCTTGAGACACTCCTTCTTGATGGTCTCCAGCCTGTGATAAGGTAATCCTGTGTAAAAAGCATGTCCATATCTCCACGTATCCACCCTGTGATGGTTTTCAAAGCCTCAGGCCGCATGCGGGGGGAATGCAGTGGCGTTAGCGCACAGGGGGGTTGTTCAGATCACGTCCGAGTCAAAGACTTTGGCGCCTTGATGCGACAAGAAGGGCAGAGTTGCTCGACCGTGTCACTAATTAACGGCGAGCAAAGCACAAGGCTGTGACTATTAGCATAAAAAATCGGATCTATTATTCCCTTTTCTTTTCATCCCCCGTTTTTCCCTTTACAAGGACATAATCAAAAGCATTTAAGGCGTCATGTTGCGCCAATCACACATCAATCTATTGGCCGTTTTGAATCTGTACCACTGAGCTGCATGTTATACCAGTAATAACATTTCTGGTGTAATCATGCATATACATATTTCTCATTCCTTCAATCGGTAGGATGGAGTTGTTGCAGCTAATGTATTCAGAGTCACACTGACTGCCACTCGTAAAGGGAGATGAGGGAAAAAAAGAAGAGAGACTTGGTTGAGTAAGCGTAATAATTGGAAAATGATTTTGATAGCCTGAAACAATCTAATATATTACAGAATTTTATTAAAATAATATCAAATCAAATTAACCACTATTCCATAATGAATTAGGTAACAAGGTAGGCAGATATTAATCGGTATCCCCTCCCTAAGGCCAGTGGAGGAAGAGAGAGGGTGAGGGGTGGAGGGGAGTGGGAAATGAGTGGTACTGTAGGTTTGGTAAAGAGAGAGAGAGGGAGAGGAAAAAAGAAAAGAGGGGAACTGGAGGAGGGAGAGAGGAGGGCGGGTTATTAACTTGGCTCTTGCGGCTTGTTAGAACTCTGAGGAAGGCAGTAAGAAAACTGGATTTTTTTTGCTCATGTGTTTTGCGGACTTTTCCCCATCTCGCTCTCTGTCGATGCAGATTCACAAGTCCAACGCTACAGGGAGGTAGGGGCCAGTCCCGCCTACATCCTCTACAGACCACTCATGATTGGCCAGGCAAGTAAACAACCTCCCTTGGTCGGGCCCGTAATTAGGTTGGCGTGCCATGACTTCATCCAGCCTGCTGCTGCTTCTCTTACAGGCTCTCTTACAGGCACTGTGTGGACGCCTATGGGGGCCTTGCAGGGCCCCTACATCTGGCCAGTTGGTTTTAATCAGGCCCAGGTCTGGGCCTTTGAAAGCATAATCAGATGCCTAGCTAAGCCGTGCCAGATATTTAATGTATCAACCCCATGCCAACTCTCCCCTCAGCACGGCAAGGTTCCTCTAATTCCGGCATGCCAATCAATTACAGGCACACATGGACCTGGCCAAGGAAATAACCATTTGCAGCACTATGTATGGAGCTTAATGGCAACCCTGGATCAGTGGGCTTTGTTTTCCCAGAACCACGAGGGCTGGAGATCTTACCTGTTTGCTACTCTTCAGCCCAGCTCTTCTGCGAGACCCCTGCTAGCATGCGGTGGTGGGCCCTCTGGCCCCGACGTGAACATGTCTGGAGGGATTAACCAGGGAGATAACCCTGAGTGCGACGGGTCTCTGGGCCGTTCCTCAGGCATCAGACTGTAGAAGCTCTTATCCCTAACACAGCTAATGGAGGTGGCTTAACTTAGTCCGGAGGATTTTTTTCTTGTCAATTTAGGATCACTTTGCCAGGATTTGGTGGCGTGGCACTGCGGATTATCGTTCATGGCCTGTGGCACACCAGGGGTATGTGCCCTCGAACCTGCAGATAATAGGGGTCCGCTCTCCCAAAGAAGATAAGACTAGCGACTTATCTAAGACATTGCAGGTGTTCGCAAAGTCGATTGCAGAGGAAAGACTCACAACTAGTGAAGGTTTTTTGCGCCCAGAAGACACTTCTGTTGAGCTGTCTTTTACGAGGCGTCAGTGACGAGAAGAGAGGAGGAGAAGAGAGGTAGAGAGAGTTCTACTTTGAGAAGATTACGCGAACCCCCAACGAATCCAGGAATCTCACGTTCATGTCACAGAGAAATGCAGGCGCATTGCAGCACGTCCGTGACAAAGGCAGGAAAAGAACTTTCAAAGAAAGGCACTTAGTAAGTTTTCCAGGGAACCTCTTGAAAGAAGGAGGGGTGGAGTTTAGAAGACACTGTGTGTGTTCATCCCGATACCACCCAACCACAGAGTCCCTCCTCCTCACGCTATGAATACATGAATCAGGTGGAAGAAAATAGACTTCCCTTCTTGGCAGCAGAGGAAGCAGCACCCCTGACACCTATGCCACACTTCCCCCACCACCTGACTACGCCAAGACAGTGGAGAAACATAAAAAAAAACGTTTAAAAAAAAAAACGTAAAAAAAAGAAGCATTTTTTATTTTTAATTACTAATTATTTCAGGGGGCTTTTTTATAGCTTTATTTGAGCTGTCACAGTCAGCGGGGAGAGAGAGAGCAGGATTAGGTTCCTCAGGGGGAAAGACGGAGGGAGATGAGAAGCAGGCAGAGGGAGGACAGCTCATTCCTGATCCAAGGGGGGCTTTGCAGGCCAGGGGGGTGACAGCTGCACTGTCTTTAGCCCGGATTTGAATTTGAATTCTATCTAACGATGCAGCGGCGGCGTGGACTTGGCAGGCCAGTCTGCTAATCTCCCAGACACAAACGCCCGGGCTTTTCTTGTGTGCCCTCGCCGAGATTTGAGTAATTAAAGTTAAATTGAAGGGAATAAAAAATATCCTTCTTGTACCGAGGCTGTCTCGCTAATGCCAAGTGTGAATAGTAAGGTTTGTCCTCAGAACTATAATCCCCAATGCTATTTCTTCTCACCCACCACCACCACCACCCTTCGAAAGAACGGAGGTGCTGCCAAGTTTTTTTTTCCTCTTGCAAGCTCTAAAGACAGTGATAAGGAGAGGGCCAGGGCCAGAGACTTTCATCTCCCCGGCATCTTTAAGGAAAGGCGAAGAAAAGAACTGAAGGAGGGATGGAGGGAGGGAAATGTAAAAAAAAGTGGAAATGGCCAACTGTCAGAGCAACATCATTCACGTCCAGGAGGAACTGGCGGGAGAGGCGGGGATATGTCTAGTCCTGCCAGGGCTGAGATGTACAGGAATGAGACGGGGATAAGGAGGGGCATGGGTGGGGTGGGAGGGGGGGGGGGAGGTGGAGGGGTGTCTGCGGAACATGGACATGGCAGGTGGTACAGCTTCACATGCACATTCTGTGCTTGCCTATGACCCGTTTGTCCCTGGCTGCCATAACTCTTACTAAGCGTGCTTTAAGAAGAGAGTGGGCCCAAAGGGCTCTGTTTCAGGTAGTGGGTTATTGGCCTGGTCTGTGTGGAATATGCTGTTCCCACAGAGTCACACACACACACACACACACACACAAACACACTTATACACACAGACCTTTACTGTACATACACAAGGAGACAAGAAGTAAGTGAGGGCCCGCACACACCCATGTATACAACACTTTCACACTTACACACTTGTGGACAGATAGACACAAAACACATATTCTTCTTCTTGGTCCTTCTCCCATTCTCTCCCTCCCTCATTCTTTCTCCCTCCCTCTCTCCCTCTGCCCTCGTTCTAAAAGAGGAAGCCCACATACAGTAAGAAACCTTACCTCACAGAGCCTAGATTTTATCATGGATCAACCGCTCCAGCAGGGAATCGGAGGCGCGAACTGAGTAAATATAACAAGAATTAAGTTCTCCGATGGCCATCTGTGTGATGATAATGGGATGGAAACTGCCAAGAAATGAACCTGTGAGTGGAGCATGGAGAAGTGGTGTGTGTGTGAGTGTATCTGTCTGAGCACGCATGTGTAACTGCATAAGTGTGCATATCTGCTTACAGCCTCTGTGTGCACGTGTGTGTACTGCATGTGTGTGTGTCTAAAACAGCAGGTCATGGCCTATCTCAGAATTTCTTTCCTTTGTTAGCGCAACCTGACTTACTCTTTTGTTTTTTTTTCCCCTTTGCTAGTTTACAGGCCCAGTGCCTGAGGCGTAATACCACTGAAATTACCGACGTGCTCTTTTTTGGTAACCAGAGAGATGAGAATGTTGGCGGCGGACGGGCAACAAGACTCCAATTGTATACTCACCCTCCACCTGTCTCCTGTGCTCTTTCTCTCTCACTCTTTGCCTCCCTCCCCTCCCCTTCCCTTCCCTCCTCTTCCCTTCATCCCTCCAGCTCTCTCTATGAATTATCGTTCTCTCCATTTTTCTCTCCCTCTCACTCTTTCTTGAAGTCTCTCACCCTCCTGTCCTCTCTCTCCCTCCTTCCTCCACCTCCTACATTGTTGAGGCCTGTTAAAAGGCGAGGAGGGAGGGCAAGGGAGTGAGTCGTTCTTTTTAGTGCTGAGGCCCAGGCTTTACCTGGTGGGTCTGTGTCAGGCATCCAGCCAGACAGGCAGACAGTCAGGCGGCCAAGAGGGAGCCAGGAGCCACTGAGGCCTGACAGTCGCCCACATCAAAGCAGGACCACGCCACACCTTGATCCAGGCCCCCCACCCTGCACCCTTCTCTGTCCTACCTCTTCTCCCACACCCTCCCTGTTTTGTTAAAGCCTCCCGCACACGCTCAGATACACAAACACACACACACACACAGATACACAAACACCCACACTCAGACACAGGTATACACTAATTTACACAAATACACAAATAAAACTCACGACCCTTTCTCTCTCTTCTGCCATATCCCCATCCCATTATAACAATCCTCACTACCTCTCCGCTTCTTTCACCTTTCCCCTTATTTACTCAACCCCCCCCGTCCCCCGTCCCCTAGCCTCTGAGCACCCCATGCCTTAATCCACCAGCCACCTCACTCCCAACCTCTCACAAACCTGTCCAGACACACACACCTGCCAAGACAGACCGCCACCCACTGGTTTTCAAAGGCGAGCCAGGGTGACATAAGACATAACAGAAACGTCTAGACACACTTTCTCTCTGTAACCTAATGGCTGAGTATCTTTGTGTTCCCTTAATCATCTTTGACCCTCCCTCCCTTTCACTCACACTCCATCCTGCATCAGGTTGACAGGAAGGAATCAGGACGGGGTGGCTTGGCGAGAATGAAAAGCAGCGTCACTGAGAGCAATTAAAGACTTAGGGAGTTGTCAGAGTTTACAGACGCTCATGTTCAGGTATGCCTGCTAAGTACAGCCGCAAACTAGCTAAACATTTTTAAGATGCTTTCTTTGACACTTACTGACACCAGTCCAACTACTGGTTCAGTTAATGTCGCCCTTTATGATTTCCTTCATCTTGTAGGCCTACTCAGTTGTTGAAAGGTCCTGCTTTGTAACCTTCTCATTGTACAGACGTTGACAATTCTGAGACAGGTAGCCAGACCAGACCGTCTAACTCCCACACACACGGTGCATGAACAGAAAATGAAAAGCAATCAAAATGGCCGCCTCAACATTTATGGCTGATAAACACTTGATGGGACTCTCGTCATCTGTGTGTTTTATGTCCATTTCACTATCTGACTATTTATTAGAACTCCACCCGCACCCCCAACCATAACTGTCTGCTGAACTCCAACACAGTCAATGCTTCCTAATTCACCATGTGCTATGGAATTACCGTCTTCTATTACGCTGGGAGCTGGCAGTTCTGTGGTATTGATAGGCCCATAGATCATGTCCCTCACAGACAATCACAGATGGATAATTGGGGCTTTTACGGTCGGGGAGTTTACGCAGCTATTTGATATAAATTACCACACAAAGCCACCAACCTTCCTTTTTAATCCACCCTTTTTGTTGGACAAGTCTATCTCCCCATAATGGTGTACAGACCAGCTCCAAGCTCTCAAAACCCTTCGGACGGGAAATATTGTTTTTAAATACATACCTGTCTGAGGTAATTAATTATGGCTGCCGTTGCCTCCGGCCGAAAAAAAAAAAAAAGCAAAAAATGTCTTTCAAGTTTTTTTTTTTTTTCATCTTTTGCCTGTCTTGACGCCTCCTGCCACCCAGTGTTAGTAGACAGTTTTAATTGCCATGTGAAAACCACAAGAAAGGGAGCAGACTCCCTCATAAACACACGCCACACCTAGTGGGGGGAATAGTTTCACCTCAGAGAGAGAGCAAGAGAGAGAGAGAGAGAGCCTGTCCACACTGTAATTACAAAGGGAAAGTGTTCTTCTGAGTGATCTGGTTTTTGTCGAGTGCAGAATAAAAAAATGGGGACTGAGTCGATCAAGGACAATCCTGATTAGAGTCATGCCAATTTTAATTGTATCTCTGATATGAAGATTGTTGTGTTCGATGTGCAAGCCCAAATCAAGATATCTGGGTGATGTTAATGTTTCATTAAGAGATACCGGTACTGAACCTAAAGGTTGGTCATTGTCATAATGACTCATATACATCAAAGACCCTTAAATTATTAATCCTGACCTAATTCTAGGAAAGAAATCAGAAATGTGCAAATAACCCCAACCTATCTTTCCTTTTCCCTTGATGATTAGGACACATTAAGCAACTATGTTTAAAGTCACAGAGCATACTTTTTCATCAACATCAAGTTATCAGTTAAAGTTATACCTGGCCTCGTTGCCTAAGATGGCTGAAGTACCATGCGTCCTTACTACTGTATGCTAAGATAATCTTGATTCCTGTCTTAAGGTCAACCAGACTTTCTGCTAAGTCTTTTTTTTCTGCGTTATCAAGCAGTTCCCCCAGGCTTAAACTGTTCTGGGATCATCCTAGTCCAACCTGGAACACGGCAGATTTCTCCTCTCTTTGTCCAGGGGATAGAGGGATGACAACGCGGGGCAACGAACGAGTGCTCAGAGCGAGGGAACCATGAATAGGGGTTCTCTGCTGGGATTGGAGTGCTCAGGTCTTTGAGAAAAGAGAGGGAGAAAAAAAGAGGAGGGGATTAGAAGTGAGGTTCACATGGCTTGAGGGATAATCTGGTGGGCAAGAGACTGTAGGTTGCTGGCATCGGTGCTACACTGTAGGTGTGGTACACGGGTGCCGCGGGGATTTCGATGTGCACGCTATGTTCCGTTTTTGTGAGCGCGGTGGTATTTTTCGTACATCCCTCTGTGTAAGTATGAAGAGCCTTTTTCTTCCTTGCGTGCATATGTTGAGGATGTGACTATGCATGTCTATCTGTGAGTTTACATCCTTTCATAGTGATCATCATTTAGGGCCTTAACAGTGTTGAGAAGGGTTGACTTTGTCTGTCTGTCTGACTAGCTGAATGACCAACTGACTGACTGACTGACTGACTGACTGACTGACTGGTTGACTAGCTGACTGACAAAGGGAGGGTGGAGGCTGAGAGCCAAAGAGGGAGGGGAGGGGAGATGACAGACAGACCTGGTGAGGAGAGCAAGGTTGGTGGGTCTTGGCGGGTCCACAGGGCTACAGGGCGAGAGACCGAGTTATCAGTGGGAGCCAGCAGTGTCCCTCTCACCCCAGGAGACCTGGAGAACAACAGCTGCCCTGCATGGCTACACTCTGGCGTACAGTGGGACATACGCTCAGCACACACACACACACCCAAACACCCAGTCAGAGCCTAATCTTCACACAAACCTCCTGAGCCAACTCTCTTCTTTCTTCACTTCCAACTGCAAGCCCCCCATCACTCCTCCTCTCACCTCTCTTCCCCCATTTCTTTTCCTTCTCCTCTTTTCACCAACTCATCATGTCCTCCCATAACACCTTAGCCTCCTTTTCCTATCCTCCCCCTTTTATAATCCTATCCTTTATGTATCTCAGTTCAGACTTGCATGAAAGTAAGATGGCAAAATCCAAATAAAGTTATTCTCGAAGTTTTGCAGAGGTGACCCACTTCCTACCTGCAGTCAAACCTCTGAAGTTATCTGAGGTCTACATTTTTGCTGAGGTAATGCTTGTGAGTGTGTGTGTGAGGGCGGGTGAGAGAGATGTTGATGCTCTCACACACACATACACACTCAAGTATATTCGCCGGTAACAAGATAAATGCAGACGATGCATGTGGAAATAAACACCTTCCTCGACAGAAACATTCAGACATGGATGGGGGCGAGTTTGGGGTCTGAAATGTTCATCGAAGACAAACTCCTCAGAATTAGAAAAGCCTAGTTGTGGTTGGGTAATGTGGTTTTATGTCAACCATATACCAAATCATCCAAAAAAATCTTTTTTTATGATTTTTCATCATGACAGATTTTATGTCAGAAACGTTATCAAAAGAGACAACATGTCAATTGTAGAGTCATAATATAGTCCATGCTGGATTAAAAAATAAAGGTAAAGACTGAAATACACCTCTAAAGTTTACAACCTTACCACACTAGCTGTACCACACATTCTGGAAAGACAAGAAAACAAGCGTTACGACTAAAAACATGTTTCTTCTAGACCGTCCTCCTAGTTGGTTAATGTGAAACATGCTTCTGCTCTGAGTGACTGAGGTGGTTTCAGGTTCGAGGAGCTTAATCATCTCGTCTGAACAATAACTGTTGTGGTGCCAGCCTACTCAGCTTACCCACTATGAAATCAATACATACTTTGTACCTCCAAAAACGTGTTTCTTTACTCTAGCCCTGCCTTACTACTAACCTCAAATTCTATACACTCAATCTACCAGTCCCTCCACTCTCTCTCTCTCGCCTAAACGGCATTGCCCCACCCATCGCTCCCTGGGAAAACGGAACAAGGTCCTCTTTGCTCTCTTCCCCCACCCCCTTCCCCCCAGGCCTGTGGAGTGGTGTACTCTGACCGTCGTGTTGTTGGCACTGCTCATCAGGGAGGCCCTTCATGGCCCAGCAGGGCTGTTTTCCAGGTAGTTAGCCTCCTCAGTGCGGCCGTAATCCTCTACCACCATTTAGCTTCCCCAAGCTCAAAGAAATCCTGACCACCACCTGAGCCGGGGTTGGACTGGTAGCCACTGACAGCTTTCTTCAATGTCGGCGATGTGATTTTACACAGCCACTTTGGACGGCACATTGACATGGCAACAGTGTTGAGACGCTATTTCAAGAAAACATGGCATAGGTACACACGACAGAAATAAGTGAATGATCCAACAAAGAAAATGTTGTTTTTATGTATTTTTACAAATTGGATTGTGAGTTAAGCTAAAAAAGATGATGTGCCACCCAATGTGAAAGATATTTGTTATTCATTATTAAAATGATTAATCTTCTCTAGACTTATATTTTTGACCAGATGAATTGAAAATATTCTTTCACGGTGATGTCATTTAAATCCATGTAATCGGCTATGTTGATTAATGTGATCCCAAACATATGCAAGGACATGGGTACTTTGATAGTAAATTGATTTAACATGTAGGATTAGTGTTAAAGCAGGAATATCTCGCAAATTACAAAACATTTTAGAATGCTTCCTCATTTGTGGTGAAATTGTAGGACATGGATCTTTGAATGGCTTTGATATAAAGAACAAGTGTGTAAAGTTGAAGGAGCAACTAGGCCTAGACAATAAATAATGTAACAAGTGTGTCTCGTGTTGTAATCCTAGATTTTAATTTTCAAATTCAAATGATATCTTAACACCACCCAAAAATAATTAAATTGCTATTTCAAAACAGATACTGTTACTTATTATTCCAACATCTGGTCCAAAACACAGACTCAATAATTAATCCTTTGGTTGCGTGAGCAAACATACAGAGTATTGTATACATACATATGTGCAGACTGTATGCCCATGCCCCCCCCTCCCCCCCAGAGGTAAAGGGGAAAAAATCAGCAATACATTTAAGGGAGCATCTTGAGTAACTAAGCTCCACTTTATGTTTATAACTTGTCTTGAAATTAAGTAAACTCGCCATCTTAGTTCATAAATTTTGTGGCTAGCCTTTTGCTGCCTAAGCCAACATTCCAAACATTCCATATGCTGTTGAAATATGATATTCATATTAATATGCAAATTTTATGAATTTTCATATTAAATCATACACCTTAACTGTTGACACCATATTGAAGAACAGAACTAGGGGATTTTTATGATGTGAATAAATATATGATTACTTAAGGCAAATCATATTTTATCAAGGTGATTTCAGGCAGCCATTTTTTACAAAAACTTCTCCATCCACCATACCTCATCAGACAACTTCATTTTTAACCACTTTAATTACAAGATGGAGGAAAACTTTGAGCAGGTGGAATATCCACACATCTGTGGGCAATGTGGAACAGAAGACAGATTAGAAATATCATATTTTGATTAAAAGTTATGACCATTCTAGTGACTACATGGAAACACGTGGAAACATGGGGGAAACCTACATTTCTCTGCCCCAAAAGTAGCTAGCGCTATGGCTGGATACTCCTCTCGATAACTAAAAAACGTTGGAGTTTCTTCCACAATCGACCGAATTGGCCAAACAAGGCATGTACATTTAGCTTACAGTGTATATAATCTAGCTAGTTAATGTTGTTTTTCTAAGTTTTTTAGAAATCTGCTCAAATCGAGGCTAAACAGTGCTACTAACGTCATTACTGCCTGTCCTGCCGGACACGGCAGAACGCGAGTTTTTTTCTGGAAAAAACTCGCATCACTCCCACAAACAAATTCTTCGTATGTAAAAAGTTTAGACTTTTAATTGACAATATTGACAACACATATTAATAAACTTGTCTTTACTCAGAATATCGTCTCAGATTTCAATTCGAAGCTGTAAATCTAACACTGTAGGCAATCTCCCATGGTCTCCGCTCTGGCTCCGCCTCGAAAAACAATGGCTGCCGTTGCAGACGATACATTTATTTCCCCCTCCCAGTAACCCCTTAACCAATGATATGTACTTTGAGCTTAACTTGTCATGAGTATCTGGCAGTTTTCAGAAATAAAATCGGTGATTGGACGGCAAAGATATTAAGGCGGGTCTTATGGGTCTTTTTTGACCCATATTTGAATGGGCCGGCTAGATAGGGCTAGAGTATTTTTTCCCTCCCTCTTCCCCCCCCCCCCCCCCCTCTCTCTCTCTCTCTCTCTCTCTCTGTCTCTCTCTCTCTTCTGGTCAGTGGATTTACCGCGGGAGTAATAACTGTCAGGGCAAATGCCTGGTAAAGTGGCGGACAAGGGACCAGCATAGGGGGAGTATTTATCACGGTATTGACTTTGTGACTGCGGTGTCGTGAACTCTTTTGTCATAAACTGGAGCACTCAGAGCGAGCGCCCGGGCCGATCGATATGGGGGAAAACTGCTGTCAGGTCCTCTCCCAGGGAGCATTGCTTTTGTTACAGCCACTTAGGGGCCTGATAAATGCCCCCTCCGCAGCAGAGAGCACCCGGGATCCCCCACCCCCACCTCCCAGAACCTCCCACCCCACCTCCACCCCCCCCCCCCCCCCCCCCCCCCCTGACCCAACACACACACATACTCATAAGCACACATATACCCCTGCCCTGATATAAATACACACACAGGAGGTCCCTCATAGAACTACACACTGTTATCCACACACAAACATAGCTAACCTCAGTTTCTTCCTCACCTCAAGGAAACCTTTTTTGTATAGCTACAGCAGGAGGATCTTTCTGTTATAGTGACAACACATTATTTTGATTAAGCACTTTATTTTGTTTAAAGCACTTATTTCAAGTGTTTGTTGGGGAATCTGAAGGACAGTTGGATATGGGATGTTGTTCTTTCAAAGCTTCAAATAGGCAATGGTACAAATTAATTAGCTTTTTTTTTTTTTTTTTACGCTGAAAGGGTTGATAAAACACAGAAGGTAACCTTTTCTTTATTTATCTTTAAGGAATAAGAAGAACATTAAGAGAAGAGTTTTTAAGAATAAACCATTTAACTTCTCTCAGATGACTCAATTTTAAATGTATCTCCTGTTTCCTGACAGTTACAAGCCAATGAAGAGGCAGACAAACACATCACAAGACACCCCCCCCCCCCGACACACACACACCACAAAACACCCTGTAACCCCTCCTCTTGTGCCTTTACACCCCAAGGCCTTTCAAAGTGGTACCAATAGCTACTACCGTAACAATATTAACGTAGGTTGCGATCCAGACGAATTGGAAATCAATAATGTCTGCATTGACAGCCCTGGGGCAGCTAAAACGCCAGGACCTGGGTGATGGAAATGGACAGGTAGAGGGGGAGAGGGGAAGAGAACCAGACAGAGGCCTTGGCCGTGACCCTGACCTCTGTCTCACGTCCCCAGAGGTTGTGAGGCCGTCGACATCGCCTCCCTCAGGGAGTCCGAGCCCCCTGGGATCGCGGCAGAGTGAGCATAACCTTTGACCCCACTTGTCAGGCGCCTCAGGAATGTGGGGGTTAATGGCTAAGCGGTGAAGAAGGTGAGGACAAAGCTTGTCCTCATCTTTCGTGTCTTCAGGAATTATCATTGAGTTTCTCACTTTCCATTTGTTTTATCTCTCCTTTCGTTTCAATTTCTCGTGCTCCTTTCCTCTTGGAAACACTCTAATAGGCTCATCATGTCACACAATTTTCAGCAAAAAAAACTGAAACATACACTCATCCCAAACCTTGTACAAACACAGAGGTACCTCATGATATGTTCACCTGTCTTCCACTTATACAGAAGCTTGGTCAAAATGGAATAGATACATGGCCAGATTATGCTTCTCTGACATTGTGTGTGTACTATATGTCCATGTATGCGTGTACGCAGAGAGCTGGATCCTGCATGGTTGATGTATGTGAGGGGGGTGAGCAAGAGGTAAGGGGGACTGAATTGTGGGCCAGGTCAAGCCGTGGGGTCAGCTCCCTGATTGATGCACACTCGGACAGACCTTCCTTTGGGAGAACCGGCCATGGAACTCCGACTACTTAGAACCCCTAATGACATAATGGCTATTGAGAGGTCAGATGAAGTTCAGACCCGGCAGGGGTGTTTGTGTGTGTGTGTGTGTGTGTGTGTGTATGTATGTGAGACTAAGCACGGTCCCTAAGACGCAGTGGACATTAGAACGGAGGCCTTTCCACTGTTTTGAATAAAGGGGAAAAACGGAATATATATATATATAAATATACAAAAATATATATAATGTATAATATGATGTATATATATATGTATAGCCAGATAAAATATGTGGCTAGAAGAGGAATAGAGGAATTAGCATCAAGTCATCCTTCTCCCCCATCTGCTGAGCTTTTGTCCTTAGGATGTCATTCAAGACTATAAGAGTGGCATTTACGTAATGTTCTGACAAGTACATAGACACAGGTGATGATCCTGGTCTGCAAGCCACCTTATCCAAAGCTGAGGGGCATTGTGAATCACAGCCTGTTAAAACAGATTATGAGTTCCCCAAACAATTGGTATATAATCCCACTCCCCTCCCTGCCTCTCACTGTCTCTCTCTCTGTCTGCATATACTTTGTATGTCGATCTATGACTATTTCTCTATAACTGTTTTGAAGTAAACTTTTTCAAGGGAAATTAGAACTTCTTCCTCTTACAACCTTTTCACTGTTGAGAAGACAAAAGCTGTTAAGACCTTTTGCTATTTTTGCCATGGACCTGACTGGTATCCACCTGCCTGAGCATATTGACAGTTTTCAGGTGAGCAAATGTCAGATTTCATGCACTGAGGATAGAAGTAATTAAGTTTTGGGTGACAGGAACGTCCAATAATTAGATTTGAGAAAAATAAAGCGAGAAACGGAAAGCAGTGAACACAGAAAAAAAAAAAAAGAAAGCTTTATCACGCTTATTAGCATTTTTATACTTTTATAATTACTTCAGCTAACAAACACTTTAATTAACACTGTGAAGAAACTTTAACTTTTGAGTGTCCTTGTGCTTTTTCACAAAAAGCAATTTCTCTTTGAACATGAGGTTTGGTATATGATACTTTGTGTGCTCATCACGTTTGTTAACTTTAGTGTAAATGCATGCATATACATGTAAAGTATATTTTGTCTGTATATATTATGTGTACACTGCACATATACTTGTATATATGGACCAGACGTTCTGCACATTTGTTTACAGCCCATGACTCCTTCTCTGTGACCTATGTCGGCCATTGATGCCTTTCACAATGCACTCCGTACTGCAGGGGTCAAAGCTTTCTGGTGGCTGCCTCCTAGTCCCGCTGCCTTTGTTCTCTCAAGTGGTGGTGGAGGAGCCATGATGAATAAGTGACAGATACATTCATGTAGAGCTAAACCTGTTTTCTTTATTCTGCTGTTCCCTTTATGTGTGTGTGTGTGTGTGTGTGTGTGTTATTGTGTGTGCATACTTGTCTATACCCACACATACACACAATTGAAGACAAGGTACATTTTTAACGGGATCTGACATCCCACCACAGTGTTGTCTTTTCTGAATATGCATTAGGGTCTCACCTGGAGCTAACGGGAATTGCGTGGAGCCTTCCGGTTTCAAGAGAGAGGGGAGGTACTTCACACACTGATTTTTGTTTTGTATCGTATCCACTGTACCATTTCAATAGTCAGAGAGTGGCATGTCTTCTCTTGATTGCCACATTGTTGCCGAACCAATGCTTCTGTTTTCGAGTGTTTGAAATGTTAGGTTTGAGTCGTTTTTTTTTTCATGTCCATGAAAATATAATAGGAAAATATGCTGACACTACATATGGATACTGACATAAATCACCATAGCACTGTTGGGGCTACATGGGAAAGTTCCCCTTGAAGAGTTGTTCGCAGAGACGACGCAAGGTTACGGCATCAGTTGTTTTGAGCTTTGTGTGGTTAGAGAAATGAAGACACAGGCGGTGTGTACACACATAATAAAGTCTTCAACATGGCTTTCGAGGAAGTTTAGGCTTACAACGACACTGGCAATAAAACAGGCAGAGACTTCTCATTGGCCTTCTTATGGTGCTCGTAAATGACTCTGACACAGAACGAGAGATAGAGAGACAGAGAGAGGAAGAAAGAAAGAAAGAAAGAAAGAAAAAAAAGAAAGAAAGAGAAAGATAGAAAGAAGTAGAATATAGCGGTTAGAGCAGAGAAATGGAAGTAAAGAAAAAGTGGTGAGGAAAAGAAGTTTAAGGCTGGATATTGGAGAGCCTGAACTGGAGACAAGCTGTGGAGGTAGCCGTTGCATAGTTGTTTAGGAGGTGGAGGGTGTTATTCATTGTGGCACACAGTCAACCAACTGGGCAGCAAATGAGAAAGCATGGGTTGATGACCATAACTTTGTCAAGGCTGATTTAAAGGGCACGTTAGGCCCAAGGGCTTGTGAGTTGGCCTCCTTGACCATGCACACATTTTTTTAAACCTTCTGGAGCTTTCTCAAAGGTTTCAATAACTGCAAGATTTAAGGTGAAATTGACTTTTGGAATTGAATAGTGTTTTCTCAATCTACACTTAGGCTGGTTTTATAACGCTACAGAAAGTGTTGGGGAAGAGAACTCACATTTGAAATGTTCTCTTCAATAGGTGATACCCCATCAAGCACTTACTTTATTTACATCGACACTTTACTTTAAGTATCCATGTATAGTCTTAATAATAGCTTTCTGCCAGCAACTAACCAGTTAGTACATGCACAGACACGTACTCACCTACACTCTAATCACCTGTGCCAGAACACAGGTTTGATTAAATCTAATCAGAGAAGAAAAATAAACAACCCAATTTCACCTGTCCATCTCTCATGTATGTTTCCCCCAGCTTCAGAGCCTCGTTAACGTAAATGCACTCCAGCAGTGTGCTGTAAGTCAAGCGAAATGTAAAACCTTGGGGGGAAAAAAACAGCAAAAAACAAGTTTGCGTTTGAATCCTGATTTAAATTTAACCCTGGAGCTTTCCCGTGGAGAGTTCTAGTGACACCAGGTTGTGCAGAGACCTGGTGAGCAGTAGGGGTGAGGGCACTGGGTCATCGCTGACGTGTGTGTGTGTGCGTGTGTGTGTGCGTGTGTGTGTGTGTGTGGAGCTATCTGGGTCTGCATATGTGTCCAACAGGACTCAACTCTCCAGCTGACCCCTTCACACAGACTCAGTCAACCATGCACAAGAGGCCTTCCAGTGACCAGTGTCGTTGGGGCATCGCTATGGCAACACCAACGTCCAACTGGGAAAATATGGGAGAAGAGAAAGGGGAAATCGCACAGGCCCTGACCTGACCTTGAAAGAAAGCAAGAAAGACAAAGAAAAAAAGAAAGAAACATATATATATATGTTCATTGTTTGATTACTTGATACAGTATACATATACTTTATGTATACTCTGGTCTATTTTTTGATTATTTAGATGTGCATAATTATCTCGTTCTTTTTTCAAGAATGCTGTTGTTTTATGTACATAATGGTTTTGGGATTCTCTGATTGTCTGTTTTGTGTTCTCACCTAAAGTATGTACACCATCTTGGTCCATAATGTCAAGGAGAAGAGGTGGCAAAAAAGAAATATCATATGTGTACTGTGTTACTTTTGTGAATGTGATGATGTTTCCCCTTTCCTCAGACAAACATTACATTATTTATCACAAAAGAAAGAAAGTTAGAAAGAAAGAAAAGTTTAATTAAAATGGAATATTAAAAAGGATTTTTTTTGCTGCCATGTGACAACTCCAACTTTATAGTCCCTTTGTACACCCACATGACAGCCTAAGTCCATCGTTGTATAATTCAAGCCAAAGCTTTTCTGAAGCACCCCCACCATGTAAAACATCCACCATAGTCCACCCCCTTCCAAACACCCTTAGGGACCTATAATAGAAAGCGGACCGGCTGTTTAAAATTTCATCTGATCCTATTAATTACTGTCGAAAGTCTTTGTCAAAGTCTGGTTGATTGTAGTCAAGCCCTTCTTGATTTTTTTTGGTGGAGGAGGGGGTTGGGGACCAAAGATAAGGTGTCAGCTATCTCTTTGGGAGGTTAATAGACCAAGAGAGTAATCCGTTCCTCTCTCACCAGATTTGGGGGTATTTGCATTGGGTAAGCTGATATGGTCATTCATTTGATAGTGTGGCTGCATTCCAAATGGATTTACACACCCAGCGATTGGTAGTATTGTCCCAGGAGGACCACCATAGACAGGAAGTGTCTTACTGGAGTCCTGATGGCCTAAACATTCACACTTGAATCTTAGTCACGTAGATAGATGGAGAAAGAAAGAGGAATATGTGGAGAAAGAGAGAAAGGAAAGGATGAGGGGCTTTGGGACTTTGAATCCTGTTGGCATATTTTTCTGACGTTTTCTGTGTTGTCTGTTGCATAGCAGCCACCCAGTCCTCCCCCCTCTCTGTCTGACATAACCACATATCTATGCTGTGTACCCATTTATTTGCTTTCCATTTTTGGATGTAACACATATGCTGTGAAGGTCCTTGGGTCTCTAATCAATTGCTTCATGTCATTTCCTGGTGCAAAAGTCTGGGAATCTGACAGTGCCCAGTCCTGAGCAGGGATTGAACAGACACACTTACACATTCCATGGACACCACGCTACATGTGCTCACACACACACACACACACACACACACACACACCTACTGTACAGGCTGCACACACACAAACACACAGACTTTCCGACAGCTCTGGGTCACCTGGAGGTCAAGTCCAGGTCTGGCATTTCCTACCAGCATATGATGCCTGTCTGCAGTTGACAACCTTGTTATCTCTCTCTCCCTTCCCTTTTTTCACCCCAGTTTATCTTGCGTTAGGAAATGAAGAGGTCACACATCGATGTTTTCTGTTTCTATCTCACAATATGTTATGTCCACCAGTTTCTTACATGTCCAACAATCTGTCACACCACATCTCTGGAGATTTTAATAATTCAAGGCATGTTTATGGAGTCATCAAATGGACTGGCACAGCTTTGGACTTCTTATTTTTGCTATTGAGAGAAAATGGTTTGTGACGATTATCTTGTGAACCTGTGCATCATCAATGTTATGGTACTTGAGATAGGCCACAATAATAAATATCGAGAGGCTCTATCTGTCCGAATCAAACACATCTGTATTTGGTATTGATGCTTTTGCTTTTGTTGACTCATTTAAGGACTCCTTGTTTTGTACCATGAGAAGTTTGTAAATTCATTGGGTTTCACTGTCCCCCCCTAACAATGTGACTGCACGTACACTTCGATGTACCAAAAGACTGGGAGCTTGGGTGGAAAATGATTCAAAATAAAATAAAAACTACCAAGAAAAATAGCTAGATTGCATCATGTTGGCATCTGACAAACATACATTCCTGCACTTGTATTCTTCTGGTCTTCGTCTTGGTCTCGTTTTTGAGTAGTCACTGCTTTAACATTGAATTATATAGATTAGATCAAGATTCCACAATTCTATTTCCCTTTGGGGCTACTTCAATGACACCTGACAATTGATCAATTATAGTCGATAACTTTCCAAATATTTCACAAGCTAGGTTAGGCCTCCAAAGTTTAAATCAATAAAAATATAATAGCTTAAATGGAGGACCTGTGGCCCGTTTAGCTTTGCATTTAAGCATCAGATTTGGAGCGCAAATCTTGTAACCTTCTCAATATGTTTTAAACACGAAAGAAAAGAACAGATCCGCTTCTACAGCTGTAAATGGAAAACCTAAACAACCTGGTCTCCCACTGTGCAATATAGAGATATCACTAGCTCGGCATGAAAGATGACAACTCTCTCTTTTCGCAGTTAATCAACGAAGTTGACCTTTACAGACTGCCCCTTGCTGAGTGATTAAAGCCAAGTCTCAACATGGATTGTGGGGAGCGTGGAAAAAAAGGCGTCCAGATGGGGAGGAGGAAAGGACGACCTCCCACTGCTATGATTCCACTGTCATTTCCATCTCTGCCTACTGTTTCAGACCAACGGTAAGACCGCATGCCAGCATGTCCCTTTTAGTAATAGTTTCTCATCTGCACTTGAAAGTGTGAGGTTGCCTTTGTAAGATATGCAGTGAGAAATAATACAAATGGGTGGGGTTTACACTTGTACTTATCCACTTTCTGCCGTGAGCTCGGTAAGTTCTATTGAGCACAGATCAAATATTTCCAACACTTCAAGGATTCACCATTATACTAATACAAACAGAAACATTTTAGAAGGTAGATGTACTTTTTGAATACAGTAGTCCACAGGTCCAACAGACTTCTGCGTCAATGGCCGATAGTAATTCACACTTCATTCCTGTTAAACCTTTTCGATAATCCCTGAGTGCCTATTCTTGGCCTGAGTCCAAAGCGCTCTTAACAAAAATGTCTTTGGTGGATGAATACCAGGGAGAGGGTGTCACCGAGGTGAAAGATTTATAATGTGAACTGCACAAACCTCCTCGTAAATCAAAGCAAAATGCTTTCAGGTAGCAGGGCTGGCATTTATGCATGTCAAGCTGAGAAAGAGATCGAGTGAGGATGAGAGAGGGAGAGATGGAGGCAGGGAAAGAGAGCGATTTGATGAGGGGCGGGGAGCAGTCTGGGTGTGGTGTGTCATGGCCCACAGGAGAGACAAGGATATGGAGAAGTGAAGGAGGCAACTTAAATGGAAACGTCTATTATAACACCTCTTATTGTGCCATCTCTTATATAGGGGCACGAAATGCTGGGCTGAACGGTTTGATTCTTTTACGGCTATTGTAACAACGTTTTTTGGCCCTCCATCCCTAATCTTAGCCACCTGATTTAATGAGTGGAATCGGGTTAGTTACAGTACAACAGGTTGGGGTTAAATTACTAAAGGCTAGCTCTACAGGTTTATGGTATTTAAGTATTTGTACAGTCTCAGTGGTCTCTCAGATACCACACAAGCCTTACAATATTGTACCATAGAACAAAAAACAACTATTCTATTTCCATTGAACCGTGGGGAACATAAAGGCCTCTTCCTTTTCTACCATAGGTGGAGCCCCATAAGGGTCTGTGAAATGGTTGTTGGTAGTGAAGGAGGAGTGTATCCAAGTGTGCAAGGCGATTTTTGCAAAGATATTCTCGGAAACTTGTATTTATTTATATATGTATATGAACAATTATTTCTAACAAGAGACAGTTGTCCCCAATTTCTAGGACCAGCTCTCTAAATGAAATGTTTCCGATCTCTGACAATTATGGAAATATGGATATATGCTCAAATGTTCTCTGGATTCCTAACCCCACTGCTCAAGACACAAAACGGCCTAATTATGCTCGACTAAAGACCACTTGCTGACAGCCGGAGGTGCATCCTGAGTACAGACCCTTGCGCAGACATTTGGCACGAAAACGTCCGAACAACCTGTCTCTGAGAGACTAATGGCCGCTGTCCCAAGACTGTCTCAAAGCACATCCAATTTGACTTATGGCAAAGTTTTCTGGCTTTCTTGTCAAGCAGTTACATAAATTTTGATGATCAGTGTTAGCGAGCTGGAAATGGGAGTCAGGGAACCTTCACAGACCCACTGATCTTGAAAAGAAGGTCATTAAAGAGTGGTGTGTGTAAATGCCAATCTCCCACTCAGACAGAACAAGATACTTTTTTTGAGACACTGAGGAGATAGGTATTTGATGCCTATAGTTTTCTTTTGTTCTTGGGAAGTTTGTCATTGGACTGGTAAGGGAATTAATTTAATCACAGAGAAGTTGAGTTCTGTTTCCCAACGACTCGGGTGATAAAGATCCCTCAATATTGTTTTGTGTCCTGTCATTCAAATTTCAACGGGCTACACATAGGCTATAAAAACTGGCAGCCGCTTCATCGCTCTCTTCAGCATTGTAGGTTCACTGTAAATACTTCAGTAAACACATGTGCTTTGTTGTGGTTTGCGCTAACGTTCGCTGATTGTGTGTTTCTGAGGCAGGCTGTCATTAAAATGTGGTACGCACACCAACACCTACTCTTTTGGACCTGTTAATTGATGCAGGTGCCTTACTTTATTGCCCTGGAAATAAGTAGTCTTTGTCCTGTTAATGCTTCTTAAGCAGATGCCTCATGTATGTCTGGTCGGTCTACACTTGAAACAACTGCCTCTGTCTCCTAAGTGTTAAATGTTTTCCTTTGAACTGTGCTTGTTCAATTGGACACACAAAAGGCAGTATACTGTATTGCAATGATGTGACAATCTTTGGTTATGAAATTACTGTACAAAACTGTTGTGTGGTCAGAAAGTTCAATGTCAATCAGAATATTTTTCTTAATGGGAGGTGTACTGGTGTCAAATGTATGAGCTAGATTTTCTGATGGAATTAGAAGTCAATTTAATAAAAAATTTAATGAAAAATTATCATTCTAGTTTCTATTTCAATTCAAATTATTGTGCTAGTATTGGAGGTCAAACTGTTTTCCTATGCAGGCATATTAAGAAGAGTTCTTCCATTTCCCCATCTACAAACACAACTCGCCATTGCTTACAGCTGGCTGCACTGGAACTCACCTACCGCTGAGCTTACATCTCTGACCACAAGAAGAAACTTGTTAGCAGGAAAAAAAAGTCTTTTTTGGACACTTGCCAGAAAAAACCGAGAGGGTGGTTGGGGGGAGTGGGGAGGAGTGGGTAAGGGGTGGTGGTTGTGGAGAGATGGAGGAAGGAAGGGATATCTCTTAGCCAGCGAGAGAGGAAGGGAGAATGGGAGCAGCGAGAGGCTAAAGCTAATCCACTTATTAAGGCAACAACTGTCTGGAACTAGTGCCAGATATTAATACCTAATCATGAGTTAATTAAAGAAGGGTTAGTTAGCGCCTAATCCGCTATGATGGGGGTGTGATATGGTGGGGAGTGAGAGTGTCCTGAGGGGCGTGACAGAGAAGCGGGATGGAAGAGAGTCAGCAAGCATCGCTTCCTGTGTTACGCTACAGCTAACTCTGTGGGGCCGCAGATGGAATTAGCTCAGAGGTGTTGGGCATGGGGTTTACAATAGAGGTCTGTGAATTAAGTCCTCCAATCATTTTGTTGCTCTCTTTTCAAATATGTTTTGTGGATGGGCAAGGAGACGTTCACTTGTAGAAACACTGAACAAAATGCAAAAAGAAAAGTTGTGAACCAAGGACTGTACTGTACATGTTTTTCTTTGGAAATGAAAACAAGAAGCAGATATGTATTATTGAACAAGGCTACTTTCAAATACAGCACCTATCATGCATTTGATTGGAATATTCAGAAGAAAATGGAGACAAAACCAATTGTTATCCATCAAACAAAATTATATTTGCAGGTCTGGCCCAGTGAGTCCTGGTAGCCTGGCCTATGTTACCTCACGCATGGCCATAACTCACTCCTGACACCAGGATAGGACCCGTACAGCAGTGAGCTTGTACACTCAGGTTGCAGCCCGCATCTAAGACACTGTTATGGTGCTCCAGTAGCCATGACCATTTCTTGGATAAGCACACAGGTGATTCTCTGGTCGGAATTTTTCCAGAGAGTGTGTTTGTGTCATTTATACTTGTAACTCTTACCCTGTTCATCCTCTCATTCTGTTTCTCTGTCTCTGTCTCTTTTTCTCATTCTCTCAGTCTATAATAATCTGTGCCTCATTTTCTGTATTTGTGTGCTGCTGTCTGTCGATCTGTCTCACTCTCTCTTTCTCTCTCTGTATCCTGAGTGTGTGCTGTCTGTCTGTCTCTCTCTCTCTCTCTCTCTCTCTCTCTCTCTCTCTCTCTCTCTCTCTCTCTCTCTCTCTCTCTCTCTCTCTCTCTCTCTCTCTCTCTCTCTCTCTCTGTGTCTCTGTATCCTGAGTGTGTGCTGTCTGTCTCTCTCTCTCTCTCTCTCTCTCTCTCTGTATCCTGAGTGTGTGCTGTCTGTCTCTCTCTCTCTCTCTCCTGAGTGTGTGCTGTCCGTCTGTCTGTCTGTCTGTCTGTCTGTCTGTCTGTCTGTCTGTCTCTCTCTCTCTCTCTCTCTCTCTCTCTCTCCTCTCTCTCTCTCTCTCTCTCTCTCTCTCTCTCTCTCTCTCTCTCTCTCTCTGTGTCTCTGTATCCTGAGTGTGTGCTGTCTGTCTCTCTCTCTCTCTCTCTCTCTCTCTCTCTCTCTCTCTGTATCCTGAGTGTGTGCTGTCTGTCTCTCTCTCTCTCTCTGTATCCTGAGTGTGTGCTGTCCGTCTGTCTGTCTGTCTCTCTCTCTCTCTCTCTCTCTCTCTCTCTCTCTCTCTCTCTCCTCTCTCTCTCTCTTCTCTCTCTCTCTCTCTCTCTCTCTCTCTCTCTCTCTCTCTCTCTCTCTCTCTCTCTCTCTCTCTCTCTCTCTCTCTCTCTCCTCTCTCTCTCTCTCTCTCTCTCTGTGTATCCTGAGTGTGTGCTGTCTGTCTCTCTCTCTGTGTATCCTGGGTGTGTGCTGTCTGTCTGTCTCTCTCTCTCTGTATATCCTGAGTGTGTGAGCAAAGAACGAAATTGCCGCTCCTGCCTCCCCCTTGTGGTACCATACTCCTTACTTGATTAATAAACTCAAGCAAGGAGGTACACAAACACACGTGCACACACACTTTCTCGTCCTCTTTCCTCGCTTTCTTGAAACGAAGATGTGGAGTAATACAACTGGAATCACTATAACACAGTACAACTATGCTATAGTGTTCAATTGGATTTGAAATAGGCAGCGTTGGCCAGCTAACTGTAATCTATAAGAGGTTGAGGATCTTGGTTGTATTTTCTTTGGGGCGGGGGAATACATAGCCTACCTTAAGGAGTCAGGGAGGTCCTGTAATATCTGCATAGAAAACACAGAACATGAAAAATGAATCAACTACTTATGAATCAAATCACCCTGCTAGAAACAGAAGAATAATTCTATGGTTTTTGTGTTTTTCTTTTCTTTCTTTTTTTTACACAAAATAACATAAATTCCTAGGAGACCCCGGCAGCCAGTAATGTTTAATTTAAAACATATTTCCTAAACGAAGTTCCCTGAACCTTGTCTGCCGAGTTGTTAAACATCTGAGCTTTCACAATAATGAGAGAAACAAAAGGGAAATATTAATCCTTGGGAGAGAGGGAGCAGGAGAGACAGAGAGAGGGAAGTGGTCTTTGCTGCCGGAGGGAGACTGAGAGCAGGGGTCAGAGAGACTCAGCTGTGGAGAAATGGGAGAGGGTTGGAGCAGGAGAGTAAACAGATGTAAATTCTATGATGGCAGCCGTTGGCAGCCATCCAAAGGGCAAATGTTTTTCCCCCTCTCTCCGGCTTCTTTCTTTTTTTCACTCCCTTAAGGTTGAGATTAATTTGCCTCTGTTCTCTCTCTCTCTCTCTCTCTCTCTCTGTCTCTCTCTCTCTCTCTCTCTCTCTCTCTCTCTCTCTCTCTCTCTCTCTCTCTCTCTCTCTCTGTCTCTCTCGCCTCCTTTCTCAATCTCTTTTTCTCCTCCTCTCTCCATTTTTCTCTCCTGCCTTCTCTGTCTCCCTCAGTCTCCTCCCTTCATCTCTCTCACTCTTTCTCTCACCTTCTCTATCGCTCACCCTCTCTCTTCACCATCTCCCTCACTGTCTCTCTGTCTCTCTCTCTCCCTGCAATATTAATTACATGCAGTGCATGTGCTGAGTGCCCTGTGTAATGTCAAATGTACACAGAAAACACAAACATGCGCTATGA
The DNA here is from genome assembly GCF_038355195.1 of Osmerus mordax. Taxonomy (NCBI): domain Eukaryota; kingdom Metazoa; phylum Chordata; class Actinopteri; order Osmeriformes; family Osmeridae; genus Osmerus; species Osmerus mordax. Next base: position 9,015,899 of record NC_090058.1, on the reverse strand, counting down.
TAAGGCTTACAGAGCCACAATAAACATAGACGGACCTGCACTCGCTGCCACTAAACAACACACGCTGCAAACTTAAGCTCTTTGTAGCTACAATGATCAGCAATGACAAAATGTCTGAAAGTACTGAAAATCCCTGAAGCACTGACACCATAGTGAACGCTCGGTCACGTGTAAAATTGGATCATTCATACATTATTTGACTCATTGCATCTTTTTGGGGTATGAGTGCAAAGTCCATTTGGATATGGACACCAGCCCACACTGCAATGTTGTGTGATACACAACACGTTGAATACATTTGGCTTCTGACGTCATACCATCATCACCAGCCTAGTGTCAGTTGCAACCAGTCTACAGTAGACCACGGCTCTCTCACAGCAACATTAGAATTGACCTCCCTTTCTAGGTAGAGCAAGCCGTCATGGATGTATCTACATACATACAGTACTTACAGTACACACACACAGCCACATACTAACTCTCAGACACCGATAATTGGGACTGACAGTTCAGTCAACACACTCACGTGATTGATTTTACCATTTATTCATACACGTGACAAATGGTTTAACATTGGCGGAATGGATGTACATGGGGAAGCGCTCCCTGCCTTCACTGCAGCATGCATGACATGAGGCAGGGAGCAACAAGTTAAATCCCCCACGGGAAAACAGACAGACCACATGGGGGAGAAGGGGATGGTGGTGGGTGGCAGCAGCGCAGAACACAAAGGTAATCGAGGACGCGTGTGCGTGCATGTGTGCGACTTTATAGCACCGCCTATCAAGCTAAGCCTATGGGCTGAGAACACGGCGATGGGTGATATGGCGCACGCTGCCCGAGTGCCATGCCTGAACTAGCTCCGCTCATTTGTTAAGACCGGTTGCAGGATTAGCATGGGTAGCACCAGCTTTCCTCACCAACCAGGGGTGGGAAGCTGGGCGGTTTAGGGGGGCCAGGGAGTCTTGGAGGGGCCCAAGGGGGGGGGGGGGGGGGGGGGGGGTGGGGATATGCAGAGAATGAGAGCCGGGGCTAATTAGATCTGTCCATCTGAGCACATCCATCTTCAAGCAGCAAAGATCACCCACGTCCTCCCCTCTCTAAATAAATTGCTCTTTATTAGTCTATCATTCAGGTTATTGCCTATGAAATAATGAGCCAGCCCTGGTCAGGCAGATGTAATTGATTTTTTGGGTGTGTGTGTTTCCCTTTATGCAATTGTTATTATTAGCTTGGGGATTAGGTGCTCATTGGACTATCAGGATGCCGGGGGTAACAAGTAAATGTGGAGAATTTAGGGCTCTATGATTATGGTGTGGGACTCAGTAGGAGATACAGTTGTGTGTAGGTGTGTGCGTGGTTACATTAGTAATTAGTTTACCAATTTTCCCTAATTTATTTTGATATAAGCTAATTGTGCAGAGGCAGACTGTTTAGTCTTACATTACATTCAGACGTATCTAGGTCTTGGTTTACCTGGCCTCGTTTTATGTTCTTTATACTGCAGAACATCTGTAGACAAATGTCAAATGCTGATGTCTCTCAGTTTTTCAGTCTGGCTGTGAGAAATGTGGATGGAGCTGCCATTTGAGGTGGGGGCACCTCTCCCTGTCTCACCCATTTCATTCTGGGTGGTGTTGCTGGTGGGGGAGGTGTTAGAGAATAATGGACCTGGTATGAGGTTGGAGGTACAGTGTGAGTGCTGCGGGGGGGGGTGATATAAATGTTTCATTCTCCCTGAATGGCAGGTTAAGTGAGGATGTGATAATACCCCAGACAGTAATGGCAACTTTAATTTCCTTTTTCTATTGTGGAGATTTATGTATAAGAAATTAAATTTATCAGGCTCCCAGGCCTCAGCCTCAATAAGAATTACACAGCATTTGAGGGGAGAAATAGAACTGTTTTCATGGACACAATGTATAAAAGACACTGTTAAGCACTGGAGAAAAAACTGTAATCAGCCTGGCTTAATTTTGTACTGCTAAAAAGAAAATGTTTCAGGCTGTTTTATTTCATAAAATATTGATTAAGGCTATTCTAAATAAGCTTTCTCCAAACAATAAACTAAAGTAAAAACTAAAAATGACTGTGCTAGTAAAGTCAGGTCAGTTACGTAAGTCCCAGGCGAAGAATATATCAGGTTGTATGCTGCAGTATAATCAAGAAAATTGTTGTACTTTATACACTAATTTCTGCACAAATGTAATACTATTACATTTACAGAATTACAGAACTATATTATTCTGTCTGCCTTTCTCGCTGTTCCATATCAATTTCAAAACACTATCATTATGAAGTGTTAAGCATGTAGCCATAAAAAATACACACACCCATTTGTAATATATTTGTGTGTGTATACTGTATGCAGTAGATTTTTTATACTGCTTTCAGCAAATGCAGACTCTAGCCTAAGCAAATGTACCTTTTTATTAATGAATTACATTGACTTCCTTAAGATCACTTGCAAGCAGTGACCATTCAACGAGCTGCAAACTCAGTCACTATCAACAATCAACATTAACCAAGAAATTACATCAAAGTTTATTTTATTGTAGTTAAAAAGAGATATTAGAATATAACTGCATAGTTTTAAATATTTATCCTGTAGTACAAATAGGGTCATCTCTCAGACTGCACACAGTGCTGTGTATTGTATGAAGAAACTCAGACTAAACAGATCTATACATCTTGGCTGCTCGTCCATCATTTATTAAAACCATACCATATCAGATGGCGAGCACCATTGAAGTCTGACATTGATAAACTAATCTGTTCTGCCGGCAGCTGTGTGTATGTATACTGTAGGTGTGTGTGTATGCTGTATATGTGTGTATATACTGTAGGACTGTGCGTGCGTGTGTGTGTGTGTGTGTGCAAGTGTGTGTGTGTGTGTGAAAGGCCTGTGTGTTTTTAACAGTGTTTTTGTTTGTTTGTATTATCCTTCACTGACTATAATTCACTTCTCTATGTTTACAATTTAGTTCATAAAAAGTTAAGTATGTTTTTAAATTGAGAAAGAGTAACTTTGAATTGTCTTTTGATTGTTTGTTTCCTGTGTTAATTGTGGTAACTCAGCCTGAGATCAGCCTTTGACCACACATCTTAATTGAGATCCATTAGCATCATAATCTTCATCTCTGTGCTTTCAGAACTGACTGTATACCCTGTGTGTTCCCCTGTTCCCTGTCCGTTTTTTTTCCCTGAGCCTTACAGTGTTTACCTGTATTACATTCCTGTTCAGACCCCTGCCTGTTTTTTGACCCTGATTTTTGCATGTCATTTTTAGAATTCTCTTTTCGGTTTTGATCTCTTGACTGTCCCTGGATTTTGAGCCTGCCCGCTGTGTATGTACTGGTCTGCTGTGTGTTGTGGAATGTATTACATCTTTCCATTTTCACTGCACCCTGATCTGCGACGAGTTCCTCCTTCTCTGTACTCGACAGTTCTTTGCAAATTCTGAGGTGTTGCTGGGCGGATCCAGCTCTCCCAGTCTTGATGCAAGCAGAAGAACTATCAATTATATTAGAGAGAGAGATTGAGAGAAATATTCACTACTTTTTTTTTTACAACAAAGGGAATAAATAAAGGGGCCATTCACCCTCAGGAAAATGTCCTTAATATACATTAACACTGAACGTTGGGGAGTCTGTGAAGGTTGCTTCCCTTGACATGGAGACTGGGCTGAGCAGTTGATATAGTTACACTCTCTCTGGGACATGTGTGACACACTGTCTTTTGGTATACAAAACTTTTTAGTTCCTTGGCCAAGTTCCTTTTGTCTTTCTTTCTCTCTTCTTCTGTCTATCTCTTGCTTTCTTTATCTCCTGCCCATAGTCATTTAATCATGAGAAGCACTGGATCAGTGACTGACTTCACCGTTATGTCAGCCATTTTGTGACACAGGCTTTCTGTGTGGTCTCAGTCTGGTTGAAGTTGTGGAACTGCCTTCTTTTACTGTCTGACCTCCTCATAAATCTGTCTGGGTTGCAATGAAACGCTGAACCCATGAAGTAGACACATTTGAATCTACTCCTGTCTACATTATAGTCACTGGAGGGGAATAGGGGTGAATCTCCAACAAAGATGTTTCATATATTATCGATGACCATAAAGACATCTTGATTTAATAATTGTATGGGTTTTTCATACGAGCAATCAACAAATCGAGCCACTGTGTCCGCCTACTTGTTAGCTTCTTGGCACAAAAGAAAAGTACACCAGCCTCGCTACCAGTGATGGTTGTCTGTATTTTCCACATAATTTCCATCTGTTTTTAATAAGACATGTCACTCTCTTTTAAGGATATGTTTACTATCTTCACTGTCTGTTGCCAGAAGGTGGTTTAACTTGATCTTCCTTTGCATCCATCTGGTAAAACCAAGACTCAAAAACTCACACTTCAACTGATTCAGCCACTAACAAGTGTATGCCCCTTGCCCTTTCATCAGGAAACCTGACACTGCCCGCAAATGAGGCATGTGTACAAACTGCTACCTAACACATGGTGTCAAAAAAAGAAGTCACACTGTCACCGGTGCCAGCGACATAGATAGCACACGGCGCAGGTTAGGTGAGACCGCTACCACAGGGAAGGGCGAGTGGGAGGTCAGGAGGGGTGGGAGGTGTGGCTGTTCCGGCACACCACACCTGTTGAGTGAGCTAATGACATTACGAGAAATGGGAGGCAAATTAACACCATCTATATATATATGTGCCAGTGAAACCATGTAACGAGGTAAAACAAAGCTTCCATCACGTTTTCATTAACACATGGAGAGGTTGATCGTGGTCACGTCATTACAGTTAGGGCGACTTGTTTTGTTTATTAGTTCCGCTCTTTTTTCTCTGTTACATTTTTCTTTCTTCTGAGTTTTCCTATAACTCCTTGAGGCTGGATGCTGACGCCTTGAAAGATCTTTAAAACAACAAAGATTCCTTGACAGCAGTGCTCAGGTATAATACAGCGGCCTGTGAGCTATCCAGGCGAAGAACAAAGCTGTGGAGTCAAGTCAATATCTTACAGTGCGTTTAAATCTAATGGAGTGGCCACAAGGACCTCATAGACGACAGTGGCAAATATTTTGTAAGCAGTTTCAATAAAGGTCAGGCACTGTGTCTGTCAGTGGCGTCATGGTACAATCTGTTTTGGTCAGGGTTGCACTCTCAGGCTGAAAAAACCACAATAAGAAGCCATGTGAAAACAGTGCCATTAGTTCCCGTCGTAAAGAGACCACGAGCTGTCAAGTTAGAGTGAGCTTTTCTAACCACTGCCCAGCAACCCTAACCACAGATGACCGTTGACTACTGCAGAGACAGTTCATGGTATAACATTGTTTTGTGAGACGTTCTTATGCAAATGTGAGAGCCCATCTGTAGTTTTATGTTGTGTCCATAATAAATGTTTGAAAATCTACAGCAAAAAAACTAATCATTGTGGCAACGCAGAAGTGGAAGTCATTAAAATGCTTGAATTCAGATAACGAGACTTGAGATGGAAACATTTCACCTCAGCGCCAACAGAAAGCATTTCCTGTTCATTACTCTGACCTTTTTAAAAGCTTAAGCCGTAATCTCTTTATTAGAAGACTTTCTCATAGAGATCTTTGTGGTCTGGCTAACTCCTTCAACTGAATCTTCACATGCATTTGTCTCCTCCAACTGACATTTAGAAACATTGTCATTGGCTTGCTTTTGCCTTCATCATCAAATTTCACACCTCCAGGCTAACCTTAGAACCACCCACTCAGCAACCCTGATCACTGCTTCTCCCCCCTCCTCAAAAACAAGAAACCACTTTCACATCTGATACCACAAAGAGGACGTTAACCAACTGCATTGATAGTCATCAACCTAAATGGTGCAGCCCAGGCAACCACACACACCTACTTACACCAACACACAATCACTCCACACATACACTTATACAGAGCAGTGGAAAACCACGTTATGCAACAAGGGCATAAGTGTGAGATGAGAGGAGCAGTTGGCTCGCCAAAAGTGCTTTGCAAATAAACATTCAATAATTCAAGCAAGTCCTGGCTTTTTGTTGGAGGCATTACTGAATACCGAAGGGACTTTAAATATGGCACATTTTCAAACATACCCAGGCTTTTGTTGAAGTTTTATATAACTTTCCCCTTGTGTGGAAACACACTGCCCTGTAACTTATTCATGCGTCCAAATATGAACAGGCTCCTTTTCACAGAGTAGGCAGTGTTACATGGATTCAGATGAAGACACCAACCTCCAAAACAGTCAATAGAGAAAGGTTCATTTTCTTGAGTGCAGCGGTCCTAAATATGAAAACCTAGCTTGAGGATAGATTTGCAAAGGCCTCTCTTTTAGGGACACTAGATGGATATTTCATCAGGCAATCTGAAGCGTTCAGACGCCTATCAAGGATGGACCTGCATGTTGAAAGCCATTCTGGGTACAGCTGGAGGGGACTCTTATGTAGTCTTGCTCTCTGTAAGACTACAGGGATTATGATGTAGTCCTGCTCTCTCTAAGACTACAAGGACCACCATTCCCCAATGATTTGCTCATACCTTTCCATTTTACATGTTTTTTGAGTGATCCTGAATCATTTAATGAACAAGGGATATGATATTGTCAAAGACAAAAAAGAGAAGAAAATGAAAATATACGGGAGTATAGGAAGATTCGGCAGACCTCGTGTGACGTCAACTCTCCACGTGTCCTGCTAATTTAACCAGAAGTACAAAAAGCTTTGCACACGGAGCGTTTAACTCACATTCGTTTTTGTAATTCGTTTTTTGCTGCTGATGAACTTGTTATAGTGTGCCACTTAGCCAGCCACTGAAGCTGCAGTTCCCCACCTCCATGGCTTAGCCTTGCACGATGGTGGGCAGCGCACAACGAGAGGCCACGGCCCCTCCGCATGTGTGCGGTCACCGCGAGGTCGGGTCTGTTGGTTAGTGCGCCAGCGCGTACAGTACAATGTGTAACGTGGATTTAAATATTTACAGAACGACAGTCAGTTTATGCTCTAATTGGCAAGCTGCGTGTGCAGGGCAGTACACAACAGTGATCCCGGGTTAGGTTTCACCCTGACATTGTCTTGAGATGGCCCATGAAAGATTAAGCCATTTATATTTTTTAAGAAAAGGTGTTTTCCCTCCATTATTTAGGCCCAGGCCTTCAGAGGAGAGAAAGAGGAGGAAGGGTTACAAGGATGAGAGAACGGCATCCATTTGCAAAGCTCTATCATTCATGGATCTCAGATGCATGAGTGACAAATTTGGTTGCTCACAAATGCCCCCCTCCGCCCCCTCCTTTCTTACCCGCCATCCCTCAGTGTAACACTTTCAATTTGATAGCCTTGACGTGACATGATACTTGTGGAAAGCCCGGGCTGGAGAAGGAAGGGAGGATGCTGAGCAAGAAGCTAACAAAAAAAAACATGTAACCCACTCCATACTGTAAATGCACTCTCTATGGTACCAACTGTAGCAAAAGCATGTCCTAGGTCCTTCAAAGGCTCGTGGAAGTGATCACATCAAAATCACACAAGTGGCATCCTGATAGTGGGATATGTGTGTGCGTTTGTGCATGTATGTGTGTTTGTGTGGGGGTGCATGCATGTGTGTGTGCAGTATGGGTGTGTGCATGTGTGTGTTTATACGTTTCATGTCTGCATACTGCTGTTACCAACACCTGGAAAAGGTCAGACATTATCTGTAGTCCCTCACAATGGCTGCAGAAATAAAGGGCGACACTTTGTCATATGAGGCAGCCCTGATGTGGCCTGGTAGGGGGCATAGCTGGAATGGACAGTCTGCAGCCTTTAAGTACAGCACACATGAAGCCTTTTCATACATTGTTGATGTTTCCCGCAGTATTTCCGTTTTGCGCTTGATTCAATTGTTTTCATTGAGATTTTTCAACACAGCACGAAAAAATGGAATGAAACAGCTGCACTGAAAAGAGGATTGGTTTTGGCTGTCACGCCGTAACACAGTGAACATCTGAGGAGATTTCGAGACATCTTTCTCTAGTACTGAGTTAATAAAGGCTCCTTCCCGTCGGACGCCTGTGCAGATCTGTCGAGTGTTGTTGGTGGAGCGCTGCGCTCCCCGCGCAGCACTGCACCCTTTGCACAGCGACCCAGGGTCAACGCACTCACAGGTACCTCATTGTTAGAGGGTCTGTATGCTGCGTCTCGGCCCCGTAATGGTCCACCCCCACACCACCAGACAGACCTCGAGACAGAGGTCTGACGCTCCTTACGGTCCCCTAGACATGTCGGCTGCTGCATATACATGGAACGATAGCACGTATGCAGGAGGGGGTTGGGTTGTGTGTGCGCGCGCGTGTGTAGGTATATGTGTGTCCTTAGATGACCTGACATCACCCCCCCACTGCATAGCATTGTCTCGTCCCTCACACACGAGGGACAGATAAGAGATGCAGGGTCATCACAGAGGTGGGTTGGAGGGGTGTTGGCGTTAAGGGGCATAGGGAGATTTAGTGGAGCCTCCCTCTTTTTATATCTACCATTCAGGTACACAGAGAATGGGTGATTGTCACCCAATTATAGCCGAGAGAACAGGTTTGATTAATCTGTTGAAAGGACAGAGACTCAGGGAGGTTACGGGGGGGGTCTGTAGGACAGGCCCAGACTGTTTGGGTGGGGAGAACGACTAGACCATCCACCAACAAGGTTGAATAGGGTTGTTTTAATAGTCTTAATGTAAATAGGTACAGTGTACATTGTAGACATGCATAGGTCCCGATAGCTTTGACCTGCCCTGCTGTATCTCAGCATTTCCCTTGACAATTAAGAGTACCTGTATGGATATGTATATGGCTGCTTTGCACTTACTGTTGTGGTATCAGATACGGGATGGAAGATGAAAGCCAACTATTTCCAGAAAAAAAGAAAGGTCAGCAGTTTCTCGTGAATTAAAAGATTAACATTTTGCTCTCAGATCAACTAAACCAAGTGTTTATCCATATCTGGGCACACTGAGAATAAATAATGTGTGTTTATGATTATAAACACTTAAATGTGCAAAGACATGAGTTCTGTAAAATCTGCTTTATTTCTCTGCCCTTATTCAACCATCTCTAAAGTGACAAAGCAACGAGTAACCCGACACACATCTCCTCTTTAGACACACTTCCTCCCCCCGCAGTACCAAATGGAAAAAAAACAAAAAACCTGAATTCAACCAAACACTTGGTAGAACTATTTTATAATGTTTTTTTTTTTTGCTCAAGTTAGTATAGGGTTGTTAGCCTGTGCTGAGAGAAATTCCAGTGCTCCGGCTTGAATCAAAATGTATAACAAGTTTAATCCAAGCTAATCAGTTGCTGCAGGGGGTAACTAGCCTTTGATGCCAGGCTAGCTACTGATAGCCTCTGGGCTGGGCCTAGCCAAGATCAGTGGAGTGAGAGAGAAAAGACAGAGACATGGGGTGACACCGCGAGCGACTGACGAGTTATCTTCTCTCCTCTCAAATTGTTTCTTCTCAGTTCTCCGCCGCGTCGCTCAGGCCTCGGCCGTTTTTCTCTGATGAATCTAAGCAGAAAATCAGAAGGGCCGGTTCCTTTCACGAGGTAGGGAGTGAAGGGTAGAGCAAGAGAGGGAGAGGGAGAGGGAGGGGGAGAGAGAGAGTATTAAAGTAAGCAAGAGAACGAGCGGAAAAGGGGATGGGGGGAGCCAGAGAAAAAGACAGCAGTGACATTGATTGATGTCTGAGCGCTCTCCCTGATTCGCTGATTAAACCCATCAATCTATATGCAGAAGAGGTGTCCGATGCAAATAGGCCCAATCAGGCAGGACAAAATGGTTTTGTCAGGATGTTATGGAAATAAGGCCGGCCAGTAAAGGTAGACCTGGGAGAAGAGAGAGCCCAGAATCTGATACTGGGGGTGCGCCAGAGGTGTGATGCTCCAAATTAAGGAGATTACATGCTCCCCTTCTTCCCTTTGGTCCGCCACCGACTTCCAAATTGCTCTGCCACTCCTCCTCCTCTCTCCCTCTCTCTTTCGTTTTCGCTTAGTGGTCAAAGCCTAGTGCACCGATGTATGCAACGGTACACAATGCAATTGCCTAGACCACTTTAGAAGGGTAAATTTACACACAGATTTTTTTTTCTATTCTATTCTGCCTGTTGAAAAAACATGGTCTGATGCTGGTTAGGCTGTGATATTTGTGAAATTGCTTTTGAATCAGATACTGATCAACAGTTTTTCATCGGAAGTAAGAATTATGACTCTCATTTGACCTCTTTCCCCCCTCTCTCTCTCTGTCTCTCTCTCTCTCTCTCTCTCTCTCTCTCTCTCTCTCTCTCTCTCTCCTTCTCTCTCTCTGAGGCCTCTTGTTCCGTTACATAAGCAGAGAACATGTGTTCCCCTGGAACAGATTGCTAATGCTACCTTTGTGGAGTGTCCTTCCCTTGGGAGAAACAGAACATTGGCCATCACATGACCAGTGTATCAGAACATGCCTCTGACACCGCCGGCCCCTCTGCTCAGTAGAATATACACGGGACAAGGAAGACAAGAGGGGGAAAAACATTTGTTCTTTGAAAACATTTTGAGGAAAATAAGCTTTCTCCAGACCCAGCATCAAGCAACTAATTCCCCCCCACCACTCTGTCTTATTGTTGCCTTCGTCTGCGTGCTCTACAAAGCTGCCCGACCATTTCAATATCTCTGCCCATCTAATAACAGGCATTCCACAGTGGGCTCTCTCGCTCTCTTCCTTTCTCATCTCTCATCTCCCTTGGTCATTCTCTCTTGCTCCCTTGGCCGCCGTGTGTGTGTGTGCGTGTGTGTGTGTGTGTGAGAGAGAGAGAGAGAGAGAGAGAGAGAGATAAAGAGAGAGAGAAAGCATGGCACACTTTTTCTCCCCTCCAGCCAATTCCGATCTGAATCAGTTTAATTAAGTAACAAATTCTGTTGGCATAGTAACAGCCCAGCTAATTTATCATGGGAAATAGTCTGTGAGACAGACAGGTTGCCCGGCAACAACCAATGGTGGTGCAAAGACGGGCCAGTGACAAATTGAACGCGATGCAGATGCTTGTGACGAGGGGCCTGGGTGTTTGACTGGCCCTCCTTTATGAGTGTGTGTGTGTCACTGAGTGTGTGTGGTGTGTGTTTTTGAGTGAGTGAGTGTGAGTGTATGACGGGGTTTAGTCGTGTGCCTGTGCTTTACAGTGTGTGTGTGAGGGTCCTCAGGGTGGATCAAGCCTGGATCGAGGGGGGCGTGTTTGTGTGTGTGTTTGGGGGAGAAGAGGAGAGGGGAAGCAGGGCACACCGCCCAACATTGGCCCCCAGTGCTCAGATCACAAACCACAACCTAATTGTCTTCTCGGCGAGCGAGACTATGCAAAGTCAATCCCTCTATTCTCCTCTGGTAATGGAGTATGTGGTGAGTTTACACCATTCCCTTCCCCACCTCTGTTTATCCTGTCAGAAGGAGGGTAATCCCATGACAGAGGCACAGAAGCACAACGGGACTGTTGCTACACTGGGGTTGTCAAGGAGATGTAAATATTACCACCTAGCTAATCAGCGGCCTCCTCGTTTGGGTCATTAGTCTGTTGTTGCTTCTCCACGAGGGTGAAGGAATGATAGGTCCCGTCCCCCCCTTCACACACACACTCACACACACTCACGAGAGAATACACACTTGCAAATGTGTTTTAAGACATATAGACAGACACACTGTGACCCTTTAAACCCTTCAACTGGGTCTTCAGTTGCCACACACCCAAATTCATTTCAGACTCGATTTGTTGGCAACAGTAGAAAACTTTAATAAAGACATTATTATGCATGCATTGAACATGTCAAGTTTTCCATTGCATGCCAGAGATTCCTAGTGAATGGTTCAAGCCTACGTAACGAAACCTTTGGAATTACAACAAGCCTTGTCTTTAGATGTGTTTCTGTGGATTAAAAGCTTGTTCATAAAAAAAAATATTACTAATTCACTCATATAGTAAATGCAGAATCTCAGTTTAAAATAATACTTCTTCTAAAAGGAGCAATTGTAACTTTTGGATGTCTTCCTAGAATTTTTAAACAAGTAAAGAAACTCATCAAACTTTTTGCATGCTTTTTCTTTGACCTGAATTTGCCCTTGGAGTGTATCATTTATATGCAATGTCACATTTATTTGCAATGACTATCCTGCTTTCAGTATAATGACGTCAACATGTTTGTGTTTACAGTAACACTGCTTGAATTAAACATTCTGAAAAAGCAAGATGTACTTAAAAGAATGATAAAGGATAGTTATATGATTTATCTTATTAGTAGATTCTGGTATGTAATTTCACACTGTGACCAATATGTACTTTCATCATCCCTGTAGCTGACCTTCTTGTGTTCTGGAACCTCAAGCATGATGACAAGATGATTGATTCTAAATGATCCCATCAAATCAAAAATGGATGTCCCTGTAATTGTAGTCTATCCTAATGAATCATTCTAGTGTCTCACATATCAGTCACAATGAATGAATAACAGTCATTTACCTCTCTATATTTATTAATGTAAAAAAATGGTATGGCCTTCATATGCAAGAACAATAATTTATATTAGGGGCCTCCTCCACTGAACAACAATTGTCATTGAGAGTGTAGTGTACCATTTACATGTAAACACAGACATTTGGCAAAATGTGTGCCTGATGTCAGAATTTACATTCTGTATTGTAATGGCTACCCAGAGTTGCAACTCCCAAACGAATAGTGTTCTCACCGGACGCATGGTGTTCATGATGAAAGTTATTCATCTCATTTGAATTATTATAATACATTTCCTGTCACGCTAACGGTCGCGGCCGTTTCTCCCTACACCAGTGATGGGAAGCGTTTGTTTCGACTCCACGGTGCAGCAGAAATTTATATTTTCCATAAGTACTCGTAAAACCTTCAAGGCATGACTGAAGGCAGCTCCCTGTCTCGCCCAGGCCCCCACGCCTGAGGAGACGGTCCCACAAGTCACACACAGATAAATAGATACAATTATGTACGGAATATTGCGAAGACAAAAACATTGGGCAAATGCAATAATGATCTGGAAGAAAGAGGTTTGTCTTCTTTGAATGGGCACAAACAAAGCAGTAACATTCACAAACAATCGGGACGCAGCCCAACTGTCATCACGGCAGAAAAGCATTTCCCGACACCAGTCAAATACATAATGATCGGAAACGTTACATGGCTGTTTGAAATATTCCCCGCAAAAGACAATACCACCCAGACAAACAAAACATAAAGTAAACATCCCATTCACAAAGAGTGAGTAAGAACCCTGCGATAAAGTTGTAATCGGCCAGTGAATATCAAGTGGAAATCCTGTCCTGTGGAAACCTGAAGAGGAGGCCGGTGAGTGTCTCTTGTCTCTGAGGTACACAGAATGCAAATTCTCCCCATGTTAGCTCTCTCGCCACACCATAGGTGAAATAAGATTGTCACTCTAATGTGTCGGAGAGACCCTGATGAGTTTGGGAATAAATATGCAAAAAAGGGGACCGGCATTGGAAAGGGGGGAGGGGGTAAGCAATCAAGGGGAGCAGCAGTCTCCGGCTGGACTATAAATCTCTGTCTGTTTCAATCGCCAGCGTGGCCGAAACGGTGTAAAATTCGAGCAGGGATGTCATCAATTTCTGTTAGCTCCTCTGTCCCTCTTTGTGTCGACGGCAGCCGCCTGTGATGGATTGATTTTGTCAGTTGTGCTCGGTTCACAGTATGTTAACACGGAAGGGCAGAGTTGGGTTATGGAGAAAGGGTTATTAGAGTCCTAGATGTGACCGGACTCTCTCTCTCTTTCTCTGGCTCACCGTATCGGTCTCTCTCTCACACACACTGTACTGCCCCCCCCCCCCCCCCCCACCCATCCTTGGATCTAGTATTCCACTGTCTGCACCTCCCCCCCCCCCCCCTTCCCCCCCTGCATATCCACAATAACTACACTGGTGACATCACAAAGGATCCTTTTACAAAAAAAGGAAGAGAGAGAGAGCACATGCTCCAGCTGCCTATCAACTGTGGATTGCTAAAGGTGGAAACATAATGGCTTCTGTCTCTTTACAGTCAGGTGTCACACAGATTTGACTAAATAAGATTTTTTTAGGATGCAAGAGTGGGAAGATAAAACATACTCACTTTACTTTACTGACCTAAACTGGAGACAAGCCATTCTAATGGATTCTGGTGTGTCCAGACAGAGCCATAATCTAACTGGACAATGCAATCAGCTCTTACGGTACTGCATGTACAATGAAATTGAGATCAGGTGTAAGATCCATGTTTATATATTAAAATAGCGAAAGTAAAATATAAACAACACCACATTGTACATTTTGATGTTCCACACTTGAACTGCTATGTACAACCCAATGGCAATTAACTGAAAATATCACCAGTTTCCCAAAGTAAACTGTATTCAAAGTTGAATCTGAAGGGAATAGAGATGATCAAGACAGACACACTGTCTCTACACATTGACAACAGTGTTGTCAACAGTTGTAAAAAAATAAATAATAATCTGTTCTATTATGTAGGGAAGCCAACATGTGCTGTAGCTGTTGAAATGTGGACTCCTTGAAGAATGCACGGAAAGTTTCCAAAGAGCCTCCTCATAAGTGCTTGTCGGGGCGTTCGCCAAACACATGGCTTGTGTGCTCGCGGTGGTGTTTGATTGTGTACGTGTGTCGGCATTCCGTAAACAGTGCTTTGTAATTCTTCTGTTCCGAAAGCCAAACACAAGACATGCAGCATGCGCTCGTCACCTTTTGTGAGACTGCTAATCCTATTAGGCTTTCTTATTCACTGACTCCTCCGTTAAAGGGATTCACATTAATTCGCCTCTCTCGTTTTCTCTTCGTTGCTTTACTCTTGTTTCTCTTTCCCTCTCCCTTTGACATGTATATAAATCCTCTCACATTTTCCGTCCCTCAGCCTTTTCTGCCCACTTTCGGTCTTTCTCTCCCATCTTCTCCCACCTACTCTCTCATTCCCTCCATGATCTTTCCCTCTTCCTCTCAGAGGTTCAGGACAACTCTGCTCTGCTCTGGCCTCTTGCTCTGCTGTCTCTTCAAGTTATCTTGGCTGCTCCTCTTCCTTTCATAAATCTCAGGGTCCACAGGCAAGGCCCTGTACACACATTTTTCACAGCCTGTAGCAGCATCAGCTCCAGTCTCTAACAGTACTGAAAAATGGGAAATGGAGGGATGAATAGAGGGATGAGGGGGAAAGAGAAAGAGAGGGAGGCTGGGAGGGGGATCAAACAACCCCAAAACAGCGTGAGAAGTGGAGGTTTAGAAAGAAGAGTAGGTGATGATTTGCAGTTAACTGATTCACACACACATGCACACATGGCCCTTGCTTCCGAACATACACTAGATGTACAGTGCATGTGGATTTAGACACACACACGCATGTTTACGCACACATACAAACACACACACAGCATACATCCTTAGCAACGCCTGAGTAGGGTCTTCACAGCCACATCACGTCACAAAGCCACATGAACATTTGGTTTCTATTAACCAACAGTGCATTTATGTGGCATAATGTTAAAAATCACAACATAAATTCTGTACCTCATAAATTTACAATCCATTTAAAGGGGGAGTGTTGGGTCTTTCTCGCCAACAAACTGTCTGTTGGAAAACAAAGATAGGAGATTTATGGCTATAGAAAACTGAAGTAGGCGGTTTAACAGAAAACAAGGTGACTCTGACCTCTTATAGGGTTTGATAATTTAAGGATAGAGTTGATTAACTAATCAGATATTACATTCTTAAACATGAAGTATGGTAGGTTATTTCTTAATCTATGAGTAATCTTTCCTCATTTTACACATCATGTATATTATGCACATGATTTGATAATTGGTTTTACTAATCATAGCTCATAGTCTAAGAGACTTTGTCAAGTTGGACAGTCACAATGATAGGCAAAGTCAACCACAGTAGCTCTGGCAGGGGCTGCAGTAGTATATTTCTATGATACTGATCTCATGCTTTCTGACAGTAATGGTACTTATGGTAATGGCCTCTCTGAACCAGACATCACCCTGTCCCTGCTCAGACACAACGCTGAGTTCCCAGACACAGGGCCTGATTTAAACATGCTCATGGAACATTCACTGGGCAGCCCCCACCCCCCAGGGCCCAACCTAGAGCTGAACAAACCTGGTTGGCTAGTCAGGAGTAAGATAAGGAGGAGGAGGAGAAAGAGAAAGAGGAGGAGAAAGAAGGGCAACAAAATAAATAAGTTAATAATAAAAAGTACTCAACTGAATCTCCGACTTGTCATATACGCTGCCCTTCTAAAAATTACAAGAGTCCAGTGGACAAACAATGCTGGCCAGTTAGGATGAGGACGAAAGGCAGGGAGAAGGCAGATAAGGCCAAAGGCAGAAGGGGGGGGGGGACTGAAACCTCCTCTCAACCAAATCTCCGCTTTCTCCTTCACATCTCTCCTCTCTGGCCAACCCCTGCCTATTAGGTGTGGAGAATCCCTGGCAGATAATTTGTTTAGTAAATGAAACAGATGTCTTTTCACAATTTTGGGGGTGGGGGGTGAGGGGGAGGAGGCGTGTAGGCACTCCCCTAGGGGGGAAGGGGTGGGAGACTGTCCTATCCTCACTCTCTCTCTCTCTCTCTTTCTCTCTCTCTGAGTCCGGGGGGTCAGGCGAAATGCACCCCAGGGGTGGTTGGAGGGAAGAAAAATAACAAGGGCTTCTGGGTGCCTGGGGAGCACAAACATCATTCACATCTCCCCATAATCATCAAGGCAATGCTCGGATGCCTCCTTAATTTACATAATACCATCCTGACACTTTTACTCCTGCTATCCATCACGGACGGGATGAGGCCCTCTTCTCTCCTCTCCTCTCTTCCCTCTCTCTGTTCCCCACCACCCCTCCCTGATTGTGTCTTGTGTTTATCTGCCCAAGCACAAAAGATTGATTCCCTACTGTTCTTCTCCCTTATGTTCAGCAGATATGAATTTTCACTGGATGATGAAGCACCGAGTCAGCTAATAATAAACAGAAAACACATAGTCAAAAAAAGAGAGGAAGGAAAGGACCAACAGAAAAAAAAGACGGGGTCTCGTTTTCGGGTGTCTGTCTCTGTTTGGGTTAAGCCAAGAGATGGATAGCAGGGCTGAAGGACTCGCGAGGAACTCTGAGGACAGCTGAATTAAAAATTGAATTCTTTTTTCTGGCTCTTCGTTAAAATTTCATTGCTTTGTCATGCGAAAATGGGAAGAAAATAACAAAGAAGGAGAAAAAGATTAGATGGATACGATCAAGATGTGTTTCTCGGAACATATTTTTTGTATTGGCTGCTTGTGGCCTGACAAGGCGTTTGAGTGATCTGACTCCAACTTCTGCCAAAAGTGCAAGTCATTTCGCCATTTGTTAAAAGTGTTTTCTTTGTAGACTAAGGCACATCGCAATGGCCCAACGATGGTAATGCGCATTGACACCATCATAAACATGTAAATGATTCACATGCCATTACTGTAAATACATGGCGGAGGCATTGACTGGGACAATGTTTGAGTTGCACGTCAGGGGTGTCTATCCAGACCAGATGAATTCAGCATTCATGAAGTGAACGGGCCAGAACCAACTAATGATAAATACGTCGCGGAGGCACACACCATCAGCAGAACTATCATAGTTTTAATGTAGTATAATGCAGCTTTGAGGCATTAGAAAGTGAGTGTAAATCAGTAAGGCAAAAGGTTGTGTTTCAGTCTATGTTGTATTAAACCCTCAAGCATTACACAGCAAAAGCTATTTAGTAATATTTAATTTGTGTACCAAGATAGCAATTGATAAAAATTGTTGCGAGCAGTATAACAAATAACTTCCATCCTGTTCATCACATTGATAACCCCTTTCTATTGTGAGACCTCCCTCAGGTCTATTTATCCCATTCACCAGTCTAATCATGAAGCACCTTGTAGGCTGGCAGTCTGGGATGATGTAGGGGGACTACCCAAGTACTGGCAGTACTTGGGCAGAAAGTGGTCTTCAGCAAAAGGTGTACAAAAAATATATATTTTAAGTAATAATCAATAATTACTTCAAATGCTTTTACTGGATTTTCAACCGATAAAAAAAAGACAATACATGTGCAGAATGTTTTTGTAAAATGAAATAACATTGAGCTTAATAGACCATGCACATGCATTTTTGTCTCCAGCCTCATAAGGTATCTGTTTGTGGTACTCCTAGTGCATGTTTTATGAATTAGATGGGAAGGGGAAGAAAAATATACGACACGCTTTGCATTTTTTTGGCAGTCTCAGTCCTCAAAGTTCCCTTTACGATAACGAAAAACCATTAGCTGCTGTCAAACCACGAGGAAGAGAGATTATTTTTTTTATTGAAATAAGATTAAAATGATAAGTTTGACTGAGGCTTCCACCTGATAAAATATTTCAGCTCATAAGCACATTGTGGGCACAGGGATTAGAGGGAAGGTAGGGGGTTGGGGGGGGGGGGGGGTAAAGAAAAAGAAAGAGAGAAATTCATAATGTATAATAAAACAAAAGGTGTCATGGGAAATAACATTGATATTAAAATTTGAATAAGAAAGGATCTATATGAAAAATGCTGATTTAAAAATGTAAATGTTGACAGGCTGGAAAGGGAAGCTGATCTGAAGCTGATAGTCACTTCAGAATGAGAGGGTGTGTTTATGCCACTATGTGCTAATACTGTTCAATAGGAGGGCATCAGGTGACCTACTCTTCATGTCTCCGTGACCCAGCGAGGGGGCCTCGCAGAGTTTGTCAACAAACAGGTCTCATTTAATTAAAAATCCTTGAGTCTATGTACTGGATATCTATGCGATACTTCCCAGGGTTTCTGTCAAATGAGTAGCATATACATCATTGTGAGATTCAGATTGACAGTATGAATGTTACTGGCACAGACTACCTTTATGTTAAGTGTTGTGAAACTGTTGTGAATGGCATGAAGACAGAACGAGATGTAACAGGTCCAGCTGGATGATTAGAGTTGCCAGCTACGACAATAGCATTAATTAATTTGGAGAGAAAAACTTAAATTGTTAAAGAAATTTTGGAGAGGAAGAATAAAGGTAGACCTGAACACTTGTAAGAAACACTTGGATGGGTTCTTCCTCGACAACCAGTTCATAAAATAAATCATGACCCGATGGTGAAGCATCATCCAAACCCTTGTGGATGGGTGTGGCTCAGTGGTAGAGCATTTGACTGCAGATCAAGCCATGCCTGGTTCAGATTCTCCCCTGTACTTTGCTTTGGATTTTAAAAAGTCTGCTAAATAAATAAATTATTATTACCATACTAGTGAAATCCAGTCACATGACCACCTAAACCCACCAATAGACAGTGACACGTCACAGTTTTTCTTTCTCAGGTTACCTTGTGATGGTTGGGCAACCAGAGAGGAGGCTGACAGCGTATGTTTGACACCACAGTGATGAGAGCCGGCGGCCTCTTTTCTTAGGGCTTGTTATTTACTCCTCGTCGTTGGCGATGGCGGGCGGGCGGGAGAAAGACAGGCCGTGTGTCGACTCCCCAGGGAGAGTGGCAGGCACAGCAGCTGCCGAAAGTTTTGCCGGTGCCAACTGCCAACCCTGGGCATGATAATGTGCTGTGCCAGGGCCACTCACTGTGGGATGAGGTGTATGGAGAGGAGAAGTGTCAGTAGTTTTAGAAGACTTCCTCCACTTGGCTATGAGCCTTTGACACCACTGATAAAGAATAGACTGAAGCAACCTCTAAATATGAATGCGGTATGAAAACACTACAGTACTTAATATAGAGAATTCAGTACCAGAATAATTATGGTGTTTTTCAAGAAGATCTTATTGACAACCAGCACCATTTTTAAGGACTTTTACATTGCTAGACCTATGTACAAGTACTGTACCTTGTGCAATTTTATATAACAAAAAAATAGGCTACAGCAACAATGTTACTTTACCTATTCAAACCTCTCAATCTTTATTATGATTATTACACATTTACAAACTTCCACTTACCATCTCAAGAACCTAATCTTGAGCTCATACATAGAGGCTTTGAACAAGGCCTAGACGAACAAAGACAAACAAAATTCTGATAATTTAAGGAGAATGTGGATACAAGAAAAGTATAAGGCCAAATAAGGTCATGATAGTAACATAATGGAAAGTTCCATATATGCGATTAATTAGAAACTAGTGTAAATTATATTGGCCTTGCCATAATAAATGCTTCACATTTTAGCAAGTCTGAGGCTCATTGGTGATACATTTTGCAAGAAACACATCTTACCTTGTTCTAAAACCTGAAGAACCTGATAGAGCTGAATGTACTGTAGCATGAGCTAGCCCTCTAAACCACACATTGAACATCATGTACGTTCCATATTTCATTATGGTGGCTATTTCCAGCCATCAGTTTATTTTTATTTTTGAATTCATCAAAATAATTTATCAAATGGAATGTTAAAACACACAGGAATGTTAGTGGTATACTTAAATATTAATGAACAACTAGTTTAGCATGTGGTGGTTGTCATGAGGAATATGACAACATTGCTTGGCCAAAGTCAGAACCAATGCAATTTTATTATGCCCTTTTCTAAGTAAAAGCATTTTCTATTGGAAACTTTTAGCAAAACGAGAGTCAACACATCAATATGTGAAGGTATGTCTGTATCCTTACATGGGTCAAAGCCCTCTCAAATCGCTGAAGGATGGTACTAGCATGCTGCAATGAATAGGCACACTTGAGTTAGCGTTTTCTCTTGAAAGCTTTCCTTCTGAGCATAAGGCCATGAGGTTGATGACTTGTATTTCTGTTTTTGTGTGAATGTGCTGGCAGCAGAACACATAGTTCAGTATGAAGCACCAAGGTTACAGGTACACAGTGGGGTGGAATATCTAAAAAATCTAATGAGTTTAGGGTATGGCAAACACATTTAACTGTGTCAACACCAACTCTGTTCAATTGACAAGTTATTGATTTCATCTCACTTAATAAAAGCTTTGTCCACAAGTGTTTGAAACCACATTATTTTGTGTGTTGCTTTCACATTTCCATTTCCATATATTTGGAAAATATGGGTTTGGCAGGGGAGTCACAGGTAGAGATATATACAAAACTGAAAGTGTATTGTTCACTTATGTTACGACTCTAGGGTAACCACAGCAAAGGGAGGAAGGCGATGCGTTTGATTCCAACAACTCCCAACTGTTTAACACCAATCCAAAATATAATTGTATTGTTTTCTATTGTTGAAAGTTCTATTAAAAAATTCACATTATGAGAAGACTCTCAACTATGTAGACTCACAAACAGTTTGCAGTATGTCATGCTGGTGTGAGAGTGGTCTTCTGAATAATAATAAGGTTTGACATTTAGAGTTATTTACATGTCCACATCCCCGCACACTGACGCAACACTCCCTTATAAATCAGAACAAGGCCAAGTGGCCCAGGTCTGCTCTTCCCTGTCCCTTCCTCAGGATGCAGGGGAGAAGCGAGAGATCCACTAAGAAGAAGGGGGAAAAAAAGAGGAAGAGAAAAAAGAGCCCTCTTTGATATGAGCCTCCCTGAGGGGGTCTCCTGCTACTAAAGAATGTTAGAAGTTCAAGTTCCAGCCACTAGCCCCTGAAAGATGACCTCGTCTGCCAGATGTCCTCTGTGACCATCCTTTCAAGGGCAAGACGGAGGAGAAGGAGGCAGGCAGGCAAGCAGGCTCAGCCTGAACACAGAGAAGGAGACTAGCTACTGCAGGGAGAATACAAGTGCTGGAACAGTGCGTCTATGATGGTGCAAAGTTTGCATGACTACTGGTGGAGAGAAGGTAATAATAAGTATATTTTACTTATTAAACTGTCAACTTTGAGAGGCACGTTTAAAGGATTTGGATATCAAAATTTCCATCAGTAGGCCTATGTATTTTCTTGTAAACTAGGTTACATTTACCAATTTGAGGTCAAAACATGCTAGAGCTAGCTCTACAAATCAAAGATCCAGACTGCTCTGATGTCCCATGGACAACCCAACGAACCTCGCTAGCTAACGTCCGCCGTGATGCACAACGAGAAAACCGCCCAGTTTTCTCTAGCCTTTCTGAAGATAGGGACTAGTGGCAGTTAGCAACGAATATACCATTAATGCCATCCAGCCAGTCATTCAGCCAAGCTGGATCTCTTTGGGGGTGTCTGAACGAGTGCTCTTAAATGGTCCCCTTTGCTAGAAGAAAAAAGGGAATCTATTTTTTGCCCATTAGGGCTGGCATTAAGAGCCATTATTTGCCTTTAAGGCACTAACTACTTACTCCCACGTCAGCCGCCATTACTGTTATTATGACAAGTCCAACTTGAAAGGACACAGGTACGTTTGAAAAGCTTCTACAGTTAGTGTGGCACTGCTTTCCTGGGAGGAAAGATGGAAAGGTAGATGGAAGTGAGAGATGCTGTGTTGATTTGCCGAGGCTTAGCACCATGACGGTGAGTGGTGAACGAGTGGGCCGAGGAGATACTCACTCGGTGACAACAACTTAGCTGACCCAGAGAGAGAAGCAGTTATGATTTTGTTTTATTTATTTATCTTGATTAGACTGGATTTAAAGAAAACATAAATTCCTGTTGTTTTATCAAACCTCAAATGTGTTAGTCTGTAGTTAAAGTACACTTTTTGTGTATTATAACATTTGCTGTGTACTGTAAATGAGTCAAACCACAGTTTTGTCAGCGAAGAAATGCGCCAGCCCTGCATTTGCTATCCTAACCAATCCAAATTGTCCCTGTGGAACACTGAACCCTCAAACAACAAAGACGTCCTCTCCATTTACCGCCTTCCCAACACAAGCGGATATTGCTGAATGTGCAGGGCCCAGCAGCCTACAGACAGTGCTGCAGCGAGGAAGGGCTAGGATGGCATGGCTGGCCTCACCTGTAATGGCATATCTCTGCCTCTCCTTATCGATCAGATGTGCCCCTGAATAAATGTCTGGGCTCCGGGTTCTGCCGGGTGGGGGGGTGCGTGGGGTGGGGGGGGGGGGGTTGGAAGGGAGGGGCACAGGGGCATGGATCCCATTGCTGCAGTGCCCTTGGTGTGGACTGGTGTCCAGTGACAAAGAAGAACAAATCGAGAGGTGGTGAGGGGGCAGGAGGGGGTTAGAGTGTAGTTCACAGTGCTTGAAAGCAGTGAGGTCGGCGCCCCTCCAAGAACTCACGTCGCGTCCTCGGAGCACACGACACACGCTTTGAGTTTAGATCACCACCGTACTGACCCCAATGGAAGCCCTATGCACTTGCACCCTGTGCATGTGCAATCTATGCACATCATGAGATTAAGATTGCTCACTCACCCTCAATCACACAGACACACACACACACAAGCACACAGACAAATGCAAGCACACACTCACACACTTGGATAGTTATAACATTGTCACACACACACGCACGGAAAACATGGCTTAAATATACACCCACTCTTTGACACGGATCATGTTAACAGCGCACACTCGATGGAAGCCGGACTGGCATCTGCGCTCCCCAGTGACCCTGTCTGGCCGGCCTGCCGCTTTCTATGACACATCAGATGAGGAAGTGAGGGGGTGGGAGGACGTGGAGGCGAGCCAGCCGTCCTATCAGGCGCCGCGTTTCTCACTTGGTTAACACCTCGCGCTGTAACAGGCAGCCCGGGCAGAGACGCAGCCCCCAGACAGGCGACCGCACAGAGGCCCTCCCCGGCTATTTATGTTATTATTCCTACCCTTTTTTTTCCCTCTATCTATGAAGCACACGGCCTCCCTGACCCCTTTTGCGTTTCCATTTTCTTTTTGCCGTCGGCTCGACTCTTGCCCTCACGCTTTTGGGGTGAGTTTGTAACGGCTAGACATGCAATTCTGTTATGTTGGTGTGATATCGATATGACGTTCATCTATGCCACTTCGTCATTGGATGATTTGGCCCTCTGTCTCTCCCAATGCTTGACGTCATGGCAGATTTGATGGTCCAATTGTTCCAAATGAGACATATCATTGGTCTATGAGAAGATATGTTAATGAGAAATAACCCTTTAGGACTTACATCTCAATATGAATGTATGTATTGCTATGAGCAACAGTAACTATACATATGTTTGGTACATACTTTTGGAGATCAACAATGGTCAGTGGTGTATATGACCCATGAGCAGGAGACTGCTTAAACAGGCTTTGGTTCCCCAGGAGACTGACTGTTTACAGATGTTACTGCAGTTTTAGTCTGGATGTGGGCACAAGAATGCCCAGGTCAAACAAACTGTGCTTGATTCATTTGTGATGACTCCAGTTGTATAAAGCTGGTTCATGCATTGAACTGATTTGCCCAACTTTATGTGGCAACCATTGGCAGAGCAGTTGAAGATTGGTTTGTGTGTTTGTCCTTCATGATTGATCTTAATGGCTGTGATCACCGAGAGGCATTGTTGGGCATCCCAGGCTGCCCCCCCCCCCCCCCCAGGCTGTCCATTACCCAGCATCCTCTGCTCTCCCCGCAGGTCCGCTGGAATGTTCAGATCTGTTTTTCTTAACTTGTTGTATAATCACAGCAATCACATGTTCATTGTTCAGTGCCATCAAAAACAATGAGTCCTGATTATTCCGGGGGCTCGGTCCAGAGGCGCTCTCATTTACAGTATACGCACCCACACGTAAACACACACATTCTCTCTCTAGCACAAGCATGTATTTACAGAAGCAAAGGCACAGCACACACTCTCTAAACTCCCTTGCTCTCTCACATACCGGCAGTCGCTCATATACCAGCTCAAACACATGCTGTCATTTAGTGGCACTCACACACATGCAGCCACGAGGGCTTACAGCACCTACAGTATGAGACAGAGAATAGCTGGCCCTAACACACTAACCTACTGTACTTTCACACAGACACAGGGCAAACATGCAGTCTCCCCTCCCCTCTGTACGGTTTCTCAGTGAGATTCACTCAGCCAGGATTGGGCGAACACTGTTCCAATCTCACACAGGTCTCTGTAGCACTCCATACAACCGAACTGTCAACTTGACCACAGACCCATGCCCCTCCTTCACTCTCCCCCTCCCTCTTTTTCAAACAATTCCAGCACTAATAATCTGAATAAATGTGACAAAGACAGGACCCCCCCGCCCCCCCTCCAACATTGTCTCTCCTGTGGCCTGCCACCCCCTCAGGAGCGAGAGCTACAGATGGACCGCAGTAGCCCTCCTTCTCTCCCCCTCTCATCTCTCTCTCTCTGTTCCCTCGTCCCTCCGTCTCTCCATCCCTGCCAGTGCTTGGCCCACGTTTTCTCACGTTAAATTGGACTACTTAAAGTGTCCTCTCCGCAAGCCCAGCTCGAGAGGGGCGACGGGCGGAATAGCTCTTTGGGGGATCCTATACTGTTTAGCGGAAGTCACCCGGGACCTTCCGGATAAGCGCAGACACACACATGTACGGTGCACACAGAAAAACATAATAATCGAGGAGTTGTGTGTCTCCAACGGACGTCCTATTATCCACTTCCTTGCCCGAGAGTGGCACCATCTTGCAAGGGGACGTGCGAGCGAACCAGATGGGGTCTGTTCACACCACTTTGAGCCACCAAGAGTTTGGGAGGCACCCTGCGGCCACTTCTAGTTATCTTTTGTCACCAATCAAGTGCCATTTTCCCCCTCCCTCCCTCCCTCCCTCCTGTCCCCCCTCTCTCTTTGCTTTCCGCAAAGGATTTTCATGTTTAGGCCTTGTGTAGTTTTCGATGCGTGTGTGTGTTTTGTGTGTTTGAGATAAAGAAAGCGGGAATGCTTCCTATAGCTCCAACTGTAAAATGAGAAGATTTGTAAATAGAACCCCCCCATTGAGGGCGGTGTACAGATGGCAATGCAAGACAGAGACGTCTATTTTTACCGGCAGTTCAGGGGAACAAAACAGATAGAAAATGTGTTTGCGGGTTTCAAACAAACATAGGAAAGCACCTGAAATAAGGCCACTGTGGAAGCTTTGTCTGAGGGAACGTGCAAGAGAATGTTACAAGGCTCGGTCACTAAGCGCATGTTTATAGTCAGTCTTTAACATACTGACTATATATTGTTCATCTAGATCGATGGCCGTTCCACACTGCTGGGTGTAGAGAGGATGAGTGGTGTGGGGGGATATAAACAGTGAAACTGTCCCCACTCAACTTGAAATTCTCCATGAAAGCCAACACATATCAAGGGACACATATCAAGGCTTTGGGTGATTGGTGGGAAAATCACGTTGGTGGGGAAAAAAAGGAAGGATTGTTTCTGATGAATGTCCACCTTTAGGGGTGTCATGGACTAACAAGGTTCAGGTGGCCGGTAGTTGGTGTGTGTGTGTGTGTGTGTGTGTGTGGGGGGGTATCTGAAGCAGGTGTAATTGTGTAAGTGTGTTTGTAAAAGTTGTTACATGGTGCATGTGTGTGTGTGTGGAGGGTTCAGGGTGTAGAGTGTACCTGCCTGAAGAGACTATTTAGTACTATCCTGGTACTTGTATTTAATAATTCAGAGGCTCACACCATCACTCTCATTATGAATATTTTATCGACCAGCAACTGTGGTGAATGCTCATGTCTCAAGCCCCAAAAGGGAAGTAAGTCATGAAGGGGAGGCAATGCATGTGTCAGCTAGTATGTGTGTACGTGTTTTAGTATTACAGAATATAGTCTATGTTAATGTCCATGGGTTACAGTGAAGAAAGTGACCCTTCTAGCAGTTCAAAGTGCTTGTGTGTGGGGATGGGTGGGCGATGGTACTGTAGGACTAACAGGTCTGTGTTCCACTCGCACTTTGAAAAGCACAAGGCCGTCACTAGCATTCTTCTCTTGAGAGTGGAAAGAAAGAAAGCACCTGAGCTCTAATTCATCTTGGCCATTCAGTAAGGATGCAGTCACAAACAACCCAAGCTGCATATTTCAAAATATGAAAAGAATAGGGCTCTTAGAGATGGTGAGGGTTTCAACCCTGAGCCCTTTCTCTGCTGCCCTCTCTATGTTTTCTTCCTGTCTTTGACAAAGGACGGAGGATATGGCAGGCTTGTGGCCCTGCCAATGACGGATGCTAGGAGAATGGTGTCCACTTATGGCAGGGGCCTCTGTGTGTGTGTCTTGTATATATGCATCTTAATATATATAATGTGTGTATGTTTTGTATGTGCACACTGTGTGAGTGAGGTCTGTTAGCAAGTGTGTTTGTGTGTATGTGTGTGTGGGCGTAGAGGCATAGAGGGCCTGTGGCCGTCCTTCACCGGTGTTGTCACAATGGCAACAGAACACAGACACACACACACACACTTTTGTGCTTTTCCACCTTTGTCAGACAATGTTGGGTATAAAGTGAAGGCAATTGTTTTTTTCATATTGTTTAGGCCTTGGTTGGCAGTCGCCAACATCCCTTAATTATGATAATCAGCTGTTGAAAAAATACATATTTTTACATTGATCAATTAAAAAAAAATGAAGCATGTCAAATCCTTTCAGGTAATCTTTATTGAATTGAAACATGTGTTGAGCTGGGCAGGAGAAAAGGAGGGAGTAGTATTGAGTGAGTGAGAGAAGGGAGGATGGCAGGAGAGTGGAGAGAAATAGGTATGCAAAAAGGGATGGGGAGAGAGAGAGCGAGGACGCCAGTAATTTAATCGAGTGCTATTTGAACTGGCCTTTGTGACCCACTCTCACCCACTCTTACTGTTCAGCTGCCTGTCTCTCTCTCCCTTTCTTTCTCTCTCAGTCTGTCTATCTACCAGACTGCCATCAACGCTGTCTGCATTTGCATGTTTGCTACCTGACGAGAGGAATGGCCCAGGTTATATGGGAACAAGCCCCCCTCCCAACAAGCACACACATGCAGACACACATGCAGACACACATGCAGACACACATGCAGACACACATGCAGACACACAGGCCGACACACAGGCCGACGCACGCACACAAACACACACACACGCACACACACAAACACACACGCACACAGGCAGACACAAACATTCAGACACACACATGCAAACACAGCCAGATGCAGACACACAAACGAAAACACTCATGTACAGTACACACATATAGACATACACAGGTAGAAACATACATACATACCAAGACAAGGCCAAGTGGAAAAAAGAGGGAACCCAAAACCAAAGAAAACATATTGGCTAAGGAGACAGAGATGGAGGAAGGATGGAAGGAATGTACCTCCCCTTTATTGAATAGGTGTCAGTTCTGGGGAAAGTCACTCCCCGAATATTAGACAATGGTTCGCATAATGAGGTTGGGATAGGCGAATCATTTGAGTTATTACCGAGGAATTCATGCATATAAACAGAGAAGAGAGAGCACAACATTGAAGGAAACAATATTGTGAAGCTCCAAAAAAGACAGAAAAAAGAATGATGACTTCCCTCTGCAAGGTAATATTTGAGTAAAAAAGTACAGTGTGATGAGGGATCTCGGAGCCGGATGAATGTCTCAACGTTGTTTATCTGCAGCCCTGCATTTATGGGGTTTCATGGATTTGTCCTTTGTATTGTTTCTACACTGTTGTGACCCATTGAAGTGAGTGATTGTTCAATATACGTAGCTGCTAAGTTTGTGTTCTTGGGGAGAATGTGTTCAGAGCCCGTGCCTTCATTTGAGTTGTCTCCTCAGACAGGCTCAACACCAGTGATCTCTCTCCTCAGACCACATCAGTTAACTATCATTTCCGAAGGGGATAAACCAATGAAACAAACAGACAACAGAAAAAGGTTCAGGCACTATGTGTGCATGTGTGTGTGGGCACAATGTGTGTGTCGATGTGTGGATGTGCCTTGTGTGTGTGTGTGCTTGTTCCTCTGTGTGTGCTTGTTTTTTTGTGTGTGTTCATGCTTATTCCGGAGTGTGTGCGCTTGTTTCTCAGTATGTGTGTGTGTGTGTGTGTGTGCGCACGTGTGGCTGGGGACAGATCTGTCCTCTATCTGGCAGATGCCCAGTGCAACACAGCTGGGGCCCTAGCCACTGGAGGGTCATGGGTACCCAAGATGCCACTCGGCCCTCAGGCATTACAGGCCTTCCTGCAAGCTTGGGCGGCCCAAACCCAAACTCACCCATAATATCAAGTTTTATTTCTCCACCGGCCAATGCTTGAATGAAGTCCACACACAAAGACTTCCTACCATGCTACCCACGAATGATGGACACCCTATTGAGCGAGGAACAACTCCATCTCTGATCTTACGCGATGCAACAGCCAGAGGTCAAGTGGGTCATCCTGGTAGTGGCTGGACATCTTCGCCAGCTGTTTGAACTTTTTGGGGGCAAGCTGACACTGCCTGTGGTAGAGTTTCCAAATAGACGACGGAGCAGGGCCAAGCATAGAGAGACTGACAGGCTGTGCCAAGGCTGGCTGGCTTGGCAGAGATTCTGAAGGGAGATACCTGACGCAGAGTTGGTCTGGCTCCCAGAGGCTTGGGGCTCTGCCACCGATACAATACTTTGGGGGATGTTGATAATTATGTCCACACCCGCAAGGGCACGTAAATAGACACTGACGCAATGCATGAGCACACGCGTCCGCGCACATGCAAACACACACTGCTTTGTAATCACACCAAAATCCCTCTTTCTCACTCGCCCGTGCACACACAACATTCTAGTATTGCAATCGAGCAATTAGCCTTTGACATCTTTTCTCCCTCCTCTATGCGAGCCACGCCAGGAATGCAAGGATTAGCTGGCGAGGTGGGATTCCTTAGTGTGTGTCACAGCCTATCCTCAGCTGTCTTTGCGTATACAGTTACGGATATTGATAAAATTCTCCTAACCCCCATCTCAGACTTACAAGTATGTTACAAGCATTCAAGCAAGCAAAGAAAACACACAAATTATTCTTTAAACAAATCTTCTTCTTTTTTTTTTAAACAGCCCATAGACCGGATTGACCGTACCTAAAAGTTACAGTCTCACCCTTCTTCTTGGAAATCTTAAAATATATATATATATTTTAACCAAATGAAATGCTAACATCCACTTTGACTGTGCAATGTAAAAAATGGGTTATAATTCAAAAGTGGAATTAGGGAATGAAATGGATGAGGTTGTAAAGCTGCAGGTGTTCTCATTTCAATTTGCTGAAACTGCCATAATCACCAAGTGACAATAACCTCCTCGCATCAGGAAACATTACAACTAATTAGAAGTGGATTATTATTAGTATAACTATTACTACTGTTGTTATTCGAGTTGTTCTTTCAAACAGTTTAGTCATGGTGTAATTATCTTAATCATCGCGATTATCGTAGTCATACTTATCACACATATCAGTCATGGCTTTCACACCCATGGTGACCATCCGAACCCCCACACCCTCACCTCCTGTCAGTCAGCTTGATCCATCAGACTGCCTCACAGCAGAGACGACTGGGTTCACCTCTCACCTCACCGCACAGCAAAGCACGGTGCGTACCAGCCCTCAGCAGCAACGGGCAGACACAGACCCCGCGGGCCAATAAAAACGATCCCCTTGATTGCCATTAGCAAGCTTGGCATCCGCCCCTGGTCGCTCTATCTACTTCAGAGAGGCCGGCAGAGCAGGTTTTTTTGGAGGGTGGGGGCGGGGGGGGGGGGGGGGGGGGGGGGTGTGTGTGTGTGTGTGAGTGGGGTGGAGGGTTGGGAGGGGGGCTCCTAATTTGCACATATGGAAATGCTTTCTCTCGCCGTGCCGCCGTCTCTGTTGTGGCCAGATGGAATTAGAGAGCGCTCAGAAGCCGTGAAGGCAAACACATCAAAAACAAGAGGGAGGGAATAAAGGAGGGAAGGAAGGAGGGGGGGGGGGGTGCAAGAAAGGGAGATGGGAGGTGTAAGAGAAAGAGAGCAAAAGGGAGAGAGGAAGAGAGAGATGTAAATAAAGAGATAGCCTAATCAATGACAGTTCTCTTCTTAAAGGTTGAATTAAAGATACAATCGGTATCCCCGCCCCTCTCTTCCCTCACCTTCTGTTGGTTTTTTTCCTCTTGGCTGCTTAGACATCATGGGCTGAGGTGAGCATCCCCTCTCCAAACAGAACCATTGTATTTACTCACACTACACACCTACTAATACAACCTGCAGTGACCCAAAATGTAAACAGTCTGACAATCTGGGTAAAATCAGTCAAATGGAAAAAAGTTGCAGGTTGCAACGTATGTTTATTGCTTCATTTTGTAACTTATGTGACTGTTTATACTTGCATTTAATAAGGCATTGCTCAATTTTGTGCACAAATGATTGGCCAGCTCAATGATCCAATCTTTTACCAACAAATATGACTATGCTCGTCTCCAGCCGAAACAGAATCAGCTATGAGGTTTTATTTAAACCAGGGGGCTAAAATGGATCTCATGTTGTTATTCGGAGCAAAGAGGAGAGCTAGCTGTCTCCCCAGAGATCAGCTACATATCCTGTCTGCTTCAGGGAGGAACCTAATCATAGAACTTCATCTGCTGCCCAGGAATTACCCATGTAGCATCTGAGGTAGAAAAAATTCTGATTACTGCTGCTAATTATGGTCGCTAAGCCTCAAAGCAGGTAATTTGAGGGCTAGTGACATTAGTCGACTGGCGACATTAGCTGACTAGCGACATTGACGGACTGAGGTTTGTACTGTGTGGATACTGAGGAAGGGTTTCCCTAAACATATGAGACAGGGTTTCTGCTAGTGAGCGCTTCTGTGTTGGTCGATTTTTCTTTCTGTATTTTTCTCTTTTGTGAGAGCAAGAACCCTCTTGTGGTGGGTTTAGATATCTTCTCAGAGAAAATGACACAAATGATACACATATCGCAGGAACCAGCTAAATAATTAATCTGAATCAATTCCTGAGAAACACATTTTGAACAGAAATTAAATAGTCTTTGTACTGATTGTCTCTTTATATAAAACAAAAATAGTGTGTGCATGGGTGTTTG
This sequence comes from Osmerus mordax, assembly GCF_038355195.1. Classification (NCBI taxonomy): domain Eukaryota; kingdom Metazoa; phylum Chordata; class Actinopteri; order Osmeriformes; family Osmeridae; genus Osmerus; species Osmerus mordax. Next base: position 8,983,936 of record NC_090058.1, on the reverse strand, counting down.
TGACGGCGTACACCTCTACTCCTTCTCTCTAGAATAGCAGAACTCCATAGGGACTACTAAAGGGATTTGGCCATGGGACACAAGACCCCCCCCCCACCCCCCTCCCTCCCAAGCTCCACACACACACTATAGGAGCAGGCCTCTCTGACAACACTGGCCACAGCTGCTTTTTATTTATCATTAAATACACTCCAAACCATGCTTTTTTCAGTTCTCCTGCCAGCGTCATAATTAACATTTCAACTTGTGGCAAAAGCCCGTATTTTCCCCCTCCCCCTAAAAACCACCAACAGACTAAACTATTTCAATAAAATTTAAATGAGAGAGAGAATAAGAAAGAGGGCAGGGGGATGAACAGAGAAAGAGAGAGAGAGAGGGAAAGAGAAAGAGAGAGAGACTGGATAATTAAACATTTGATTAACACTTTCCCTTCCAGATTTTCCATCTTAGTTTTAATGAGTGTGTGTATATGTGTGTGGCAGCAGGAGAAGCTCACAGCGTCCCCATATGTTTAGGTCTTAACACCATCCTTTATTTCTTTCATCTTCCAGCACAGTCTCAGTCTGGCAGCAACTTAGTGTAGAAGCAAACATACATTGCAATGTTCAGCAACACAATGAAACTAATCTTGAAATGTAGCTCGTTTTAGGTGAACGTGTACTTGAGGAGAAATACAGTAGGGGGTCTGGGAGTATACAAACCCATAGTTTGGTATTCTTGGACTTACTTTACTAACAGCAAGCACATGCCAACAAGTGTCCAAAAGTTTGTCTTCATACTTATTTGCAGTCGTTGATATTATGTTTCAACACTGCATTGACAGTTGGATACGATCCAGGAATGTAAACAGCAAGAAAAGCAAGGCAGACATTTAAAGAGCAAAATACCGAAATATTTGCCACTTCAAATATGTGTTGAACATGTTACAGAAATGCGTTGTCAAATGTACTGCTAGCAGCTGAAAAGAACATATCGTTGTCGAATGAAGCAGAAAGTAGTCCATACACTTCAAGCCTCCAGAGCAGTTACAATGACATGAGTAGATAATTGTGCACAAGCTCCACACTGTCTTACATGTTAAAAGCAGGAAGAATGAACGCTGAATTAAGTGTGTAGAATGCATTAAATTGGATGGCCTGGACACTTTACTCTTAATATGGAGTAATGATAGAGTATGACTAATTCTTCTGGGTCAGACATTGACACCGTAATCACACTTCACCTAATTGCGTTTTCTTTTCCTTACTAGGCTTCACTTTTTCTTTCATGACCATAAAACTGATCCGTTTAGTGAAAGACTAAGGGACTGAGAAACACTGCACATAGGGTCAAGCGAGAGAATAGAAAGAGAGAAAAAAGAACACTTGGTTATTCTCAAAAAGCTGACTTACCCAAATTAAGCAATAATTGAAAATGTAAATGGTCGACATAAATGAAAACATACATCAAAGGGAACATTAATTAAGTTGGACATTATGTTTATTAATCACAGGGCAGGGGAATTCTAAATGCACGTTAATGACAACCTTATCTACACTTTCATTTTAGACCATTGTCTTCCAAAATCCTTCATCTTTGTTCACCTCATCTATTTCCTTCATCCTCTTTCTCACGCTTTCAATCGAGTTTTCTATAGCAGATGAAGACATGCGAGAGCCCGGGGCCTAGTCCGCCTCATCTCCCGGGCTCTACCTGAAAGGTGGCTTGTAAGGTTAATTGGAATATGAAGTTGATAAAGTAATTAATGCGTTTGTCAGCACTTGTCTTTCTCCTCGCCTACAGCCATCCTGCAGCACTCGGGCCTTTTCCTCCATCTGGCTGGCCAGGACGGAGCAGATTTCTCACTGATACAGCTCCTTCACATCTTCTGGACTTTTGTTTTTAGACAGGAAAATTGCACAGTCAGTCCACTCATGAATCTTGGAATTGCATGAGGAACAATAGGACCATCAAAGATGGACACATCAAAAGTAGGAAAGTCCTTTGCAGAACAAGGGTTTGTCTGCTTTTTAACAGATGAACCCCCCTTAAAATATTTGCATTATTTAATTTTATTACAATGCAGTCCACTGGCAAAGCTTGCACTCCCCTGTTCCACTGTCTTGGTATAATATAGTCTTTCTATTTTTGTCCTGGGCATATTGGGTATGAACCCCCTGAACTTTGGGTTGGGAGAGCCTCCACGATTCCAGCCTTGCTCATCGAAGTGAACGAGTGAGGATGAATAGACAGACCACTGCACAGTGGAGCTAGTGTCTGTTGTGGGATTTCCTAATACATGGTCCCAAGTGGGACAGATTAATTATAAATGAACGATACAGAGTAAAGCTCTACGCACGGGGGAGAAGCTCTCTTCCTTCAGCATGAAATATATATGGGGCTTAACTCCTTTATTAATAACATATTTATAAACGGATTATCGATTCTTAAAGTGGACAACGGCGAATTGGCAACACCTCACACTCGGCCATTTATCTCTGCTGTGGAGACTGTGAGCAGAGTGAATGTGGGAAGATTGTGTTTGTGTCTGAGATGACAGAGGTAGAACATAGACAAGGTGTGATTGAGACCTAGGGTGGGACCACGCTCCCGCTCTTCTTGTCTTAACGCTTTATCAAATGTGGAACACTCCAGGCATTTTATATTTTTGAGTTTGAGTAGCTAGATTCTGCAAAGTTTGCCACAGAGTAGGTGTTGCAAGCTAAGGATGTGTCAGGGAGAAAAGACAATCTATCAGTCAATTAGGCACATTTATTTACAGAGCTATAAGCCATCTATTTAGAAAGCAATGATTTCCATTTAGAGAATGTTACGGTTTTTTGCGATGGAGAGGTTACTTCACACCTGTCTACTTTATGCAATTACCTTGGCTCAGCAGATTATGCTTTTATTGAGAAAAATCTGTAATTGATCACAGCAAAGATCTGGGTGGGTAGCTGTTAAGAGACAATAATCATCATCCAATTTACTTTTCTGTAAAAGGGAAGTGGGCTCCCTTGCTGGTTAGTTAAGTAAGCTTTCGTATTATTGCGACCAATGAAATAAAGGTAAACACATGGACAATCTTCGCTGTGTTTTAGGCTACCCGTTTACGGACACAAAATAACAAATTATGTTTTATTTAAAACTATTAAATTCTAATTGAGAAATAAAGTAACAAAACGCACAATTCGTGTCCCGGGAAAGAATAAAACATTTCCGGGACAGTCGTTTATAAAAGAGAACAATCCCAGGAAAACTGTGACGAGAGGCAACCATGTGGGTAGCTAGCTAGCTAACCTTAGCTGCTGAAATGCGGTTCTAGGTGTAGCAATACATGGAGGATGTTGAACTTTTATTAAAGGCCCCTGAGAGGTTCTTTGTTTGTGGTAGACCTGCATTGTCTCACCCCTGAAGCCGACATGAGCTATCAGAGATATACAGACACATTGACAGTTCTGGCAATGGCCCAGACAACACACACACACATGTCTGTATGGTAGCAGAGATGACATGAAGTTTGTTTGTAACGCACTCCCCCACACACACACACTTCCACCCCCCACAATCCCCGCCAAGGTGGGCGTAAGTGGTATGGTGAGGCACCTAAAGCAGGTGTTGCCTCTAGTGAAGCATGCCTCTCTCCACTATACACGGCATCCCAGGATGCTTCACTTCACTCCCTCCCCTCTCCACTTCATCATCCGCAAACACAGGGATGAGGAGGGCGGGAGAAGGGAAAGGGAGAGACAGCGGAAATATATAAACAAAACCCTTTTTTATTTAAATCTGCACGGCACCTCTTCATTCCTCACTGCAAATATTTGTTCTCCATTTTCCATGTTGATTGCAGAGGTTTTTTCTCCACTGTCTCCGTCCTTCCCTGTCTGCTTTTTGTCTTTCTCTCTCACTCTCTCTGTCTCTCTCTATTTTTCAGCTGGGGTCTGTGTTTAAATAAAATATTTTGTCAAATCTTCTCTCAGAACAATGCAAAGCTCACCTTTCTTTGACAAAGGTGACTGCATGTGCTAAGAAGGCAACCATTTGAATCCACTCACAGCATGTGATCGAGGGATCCTATGGTATTGTGGTGTCATCGACAACAAGTGAAAAAAAGCTGCATCCATCCTCTTTTTATTGATTGACAACAAAACGATTCTTTCCATGGGGTTATCAAATAATTAAAGCTTTTACTCCAAAACCACTCTCCTAAAAAAAATCTAACCTAGAGTATTCTGCTATATTCCCTAAATGAGCATCCCCAAACTGACCTCACATGGAGAGCCACAGATAATGACTTCTCTCTTTTTTCATCTTCTTTCTCCATCCAGCTTAATTAAATTGATGAAGCGTCTGCTTTGTGTGTGTTTTTGTATGTTTAGGTTTGTGTGTGTGAGAGTCTTTCAGTCTGTCTCTGTGTGTACGTGAGCATCTTTCAGTGTGTGTGTATACGCCTGTGTTCTTGTGTGTCTGTGTGTGTGTGTGTGTGTGTGTGTGTAAGGAGAGGTGAGGGCCGGACCCTCAGAGTGGGCTGTCTTAATGGCATTCCCCCGGGACCAAATCTAAACTTGGGCGAGATGGCAAGCTGTTCAGCATCACCGTGGTAACACCTGCTATTACGGGTTCCGTCTGCCAGTCAACCTGGCCCTACGGGGGGCTGCACAACCAGTGCTACATTTGTACCTACAAAACTCCTGATTAGCATGCCGCGGGGACGCAACGGACGGACGGGGTGGGGGGGTGGGGGGCTTAGGAAGTAAAGGAGGGACACATAAATAACAACCACAAAAACAGAGAGAGCGAGAGAACTTTCACCAGTGGAGACAAAGAGCTATCGTCATTTTCCGTTTTCAACATATTGAAAGGGGGTTTCGTCGGGGGTTCCTTGTTTTCAAAAGGTGACAACAAAAGGTGCCACAGATATACACTGAAGTGTCTACAGAGAATACTGATGTCAGTGACTTAATTCAGTACTGTACTTTGTCCTCTGTGATAGTGACACAGTAGAGCACATTCCCACTCATCAAATGGAAGACTTTGATACACAGCACTAACTTAGTATGCTGTGTATTGGCCGAAGATTAAAGACATATACATAGTAAATAAATACCATATGGAATTATTATCAAGTGTCTTCTGTGGGCTTCTAAGGGCTCTCTGGCTGCTGTAGTTCAAAAACCGCTGGCAGATGTTTCCAACACACAAAGAGACTGAGAGAGGGAGCGAGGGAGGGAGCGAAAACAGAGAGTGAGAAAGAGGTGTAGGTATGGTAAAGGAACTCATTGAAAGGAGCAACTTTAATGTGTCACATCAAACCAGATATCTAGACAACCTTGTTGTCTCAGGGGTGGCTCCCTGAAGATGGTGGGAGCCAGCAGTGCAGGTCCATGGAACCCGTGTTTATCAGTGTGTAAACGTTAATGAGAGAACTGCGGCCTCAGTCCCTGTGCACACACACAGACTCACACACAAACGGCACACGTGCACACACACATACACACAAGCGTCAAACATAAACACACTCTTGTGTGTTCTAAACCACTAAGAACTGACAAACTACACACACACACACACACACATTAAGGCAAGTTGTACTTGGCATTACATAGGGCATACGACACTTAGCCACTAAATTGTACATACACACTCGATACGTGACACACACAGATTATGCACTCACATATATTCCCAAGTCTATTCACATAACCCCCCCCCCCCCCCCCCCCCCACACACACACACACACACACACACACACACACACACACACACAAAGCCAGTCTGGCTTGTCAGTGCACACCCACCCTCATCGGTGGAGCAGTGTTGGTTTTAATCTGGCTTGACTCGTGGAGTTTCTGCGCGTTGCTTTACATGCCTTATTGTGAACAGAAGGGTTCACCTGAGCGGGTCTGGGGGAGAGATTATGCATGAATACCGGGGTTTTATGTGAGGCACTGTAGACAGCATGTGTTCGTCTCAGCCTTGCAAAATAGCAAGGGCTTTATTCCATCTCCCCCCCCTCTCTCTCCGCCTTCCTCTCTCTCTCCTATCTAGCTTCCCCTCAATATCTCTCTCACTTTCCGCCTCACTCCTTAGCTCTCTCTCTCTCTCATCTCCCGAACGCCTCCGAAAAGTACTCAGATCATATGCAAAGCTGTTTTATGCTAATATCTGTTTATACACTCTCTCAGTGCAGTCAGCCCGGCATACATAAACCACATCACAGGTTTCCCTGCGCCGTCGAGGCACCTGCCTGCGGACTGCATAACAACGTTGTCTCTGCACGCTCTCTTTTTTACCTCTCTTCAATTCTGTTCCTCTCTTTCTGGGTTAAGAAGGCTTTCTGCATAACATGAATCTCGTCCATATTGGCGTTCTATCAGTTTCGAAAAGTGACACATTTTTGTGGTTCTTTTTTCTTTTTTTTCCTTTCCAAATTTTGTATCTGCCAAAGTGACCAACCGTCTGGACTGTAGCAACAGTATTGACGCCATTTCAGAGAACCATCAAGGCCATTGGACGACTCTTCTTCGCACATTCTAAATGGCCCATCTGTTGACCAGTGTCTGAGCTAAGAAATGTCTCAGTTCCTCTGAAGTAGATCACTGAGTAACACTTTACTCAGAGGGCACCACTGCCCTCTGAGTAAACTGTTAACAAACTAACTGTTCGGTAACCCTGAACAAGTTCACCGGAGATGTGGTGGATTAAACAAGTTTTTTTTTTGTATCCTCTTCATTATCTGGGTTACACCCAAGGAGCAAGTGAGAAAGATTAGCACATTAACATCTCTGTCTGGAGCTCATCTGTTGGAGCCAGAGCACAAGAACATGTTTCAGAGTACATCACTAAGGTGGAATGTACAGGCCCTCTCTGGGGGGTTTTGGCCTTTTTTTGTGACAAAACTGTGTGTTATCTGGGGTCGTAACCCCTGTGCCCTTAAGATAATGATAACAACACGCAAGTATACAACTAATGCATGCATGCTCACAAACACACACATACGCAGGCATATCACACAGATAATGTACATGCCCAAGCACACACACACACACACACCTCCTCTTCTATTTAGACATGATGTAATTAGGGATAAACAGCTCCAGAGTTTGCATAAATGGGACAATGTGAACCAGAAACGTTTTTCCCTCTCTTCCTCTCCCGCTCTCACTTTTTACAACCTGGCAAGTCAACAATAGCTGTGGGAAATGGAATTCCTCATTTCCAACTATTTTCATTACAAGAAAGGAGGTGAATGGTAGGCAGATGGAGCACTCACCACAGAGGCCATTCCACAACAGTTAGGGAGCCTTCTAACCAGGCTACTGCTAGCTTGCTGCCGCTTGTTAACGAAACAAATAGCTGTCGCTATAGCAACTTTTTCCATGACCCAAACAGAACGCATGTATCGACCACCGAACATCAGCTCCACTGTCCTTCACCTCTTTCCATGCATGGCTCAGAGACGTTAGCATCATCATAGCTCACTAGACAAATGCAGCTCTATTTTCAATCGGCTTCACTGCGTCATCTATCAACGACTCGCCAACCATCCCTATATGAGAGAGTAGAGGGGTGGTGTGCTCTGTCATATAACGACACACCATCCCCCTAAAGGGGTCAGCAGCCCATGTTTATCATCACCCCCTCTCCTCCCTTCTCCAATCTATTACCCCGCAGGCCAGCGGATATGACACCTCCAAGCCTCCGGTGTCAGTGTGGGTGCATCTGTGTGGTAGTGTGGTCTTAAAGGTCCCCTCGCTCGTCCCCGTTGCGTCGGCGGCCGGCTCCATGCATCATCGTGAGCGGTGGCCATCAGGTGATGGAGCGTCCAGTCACCCCCTCCCCAGGCGTGGATGGGCCCTTCCAGCCCCTGCAGCCCCACTCGGGACATGAGGGATAGTCCACCCGGCAGGAGGGAAGGGGGTAAGAGGGGAGCGGACAGAAAGGAGACGGGAGGGGTGGACGTTTAACCCTAAACACACACGCAGACACACGTATGGTTTATTGAGATGCATAGCAAGTGCTTCACTTATATACACAAAGGCTCAAACAAGATCACAAACAAACACTCACACTCTTTGGAAAACTGCAGCTGCTAAGATGTGAAAATGGCTCTCATCAAAACAGCGATAAACGACTGAAAAAGGTCCAAGTCCTACAAGAAGATGACATCACAGCTAGTTTTCCTGGCATGTGAATAGCAGCCTCATTTCCCTCCCACTCCAACTAAACTTAACAATTCATAAAGTGATAGCGTAACACTAATGCGCCACATAAATAACTACTAAGCACCTTGCTTATGCTGCCGGAGAAACTATCAAGCATTGACTGATTCTGATTCCCATTCCATCATAGTCTGCAAGTAAAAAGATAGAGAGAAATACAGCAACAGAGAGAAAGAGAGTGAGGGCCAGAGAGAGACATACAGAAAGAGAGAGAGAAGGGGGAGGGAGAAATGGCCATAAACTTGTGACTACATACATAATGCCGCGGGCGGTTTAGATTTGCATTGTGGGAAAGAACATAAGGCGTAAAGATGGCCCAGTAATTGGGGGGAGAAAATTTGGGTACGGTGAGCCTGACCCTCTGGTTAATTAAAGCATAGTTTCACTGCAGTGTCTTGAATTAATTAAAAACACATTTGATCCCGTCCCTCCACACCCCCTCCCTTCCTCCATCCTTCAGTCCCTCATCTGCCCCTTTCCCTTTCAATAAACTATCCATCCTCCCCCACGTCCAGCAAATTCTCTTCCCTCTCTTCTGTTCTTGAGAAGTGTGTGAATCTATGCATGCACGTTTGTGCCTGCCAGAGCGTGTGTAGAGATTCAAACGCAGTGTTTATGAGCCGTGTTCCATGCCAACGATCTGTTGTCCAGCAGTGAGGGCTTGGCTCACAGCATTTAAAGCACCAAAGCGACAAGGTCAGGCTTACAGCTCCTCTCGGAATCTCATAGTGGGAGTGTACACAGGTCAACTTCATGAGTTGTTTTACTGTGTGTGTGCTCACATTTGTCCAAGAATCTTTGCTCATGCAGGGGTCTGTGTGTATTTGCGTGTTTATGTGTGTGCGTGTGCTTATGTAACATGTGCATCATCAGTAGTGTCGTGGTGTGGGGGGACAGAGCCCTCTGAGACGATGGATCAGATCCTCCACATCCTACAATTGTGTTTCTCCCTATCATATCCACAAATTGCCAGATCATCTATTCTGTGTGCAACACTAATGAATGTAACGACACAATTTAAATTGTGATACAAAAGGCCCACCAAATGAATTTTCCATGCAATGGAAAGCTTGTGCTGGGGAACGGTTTTGTTTCTACCATGAGTACCTTGTAGAGGGCCCGATGTAGCGGCCCTCGATTCAGCCATTTGTCTTCCCTTCTCTCTCTCCAATACATTTGCTGTCTCTCTATAACTGTCAGATAAAGCCATAAAAAGACGACAACAAAAAAAAAGTAATAAAAGAGAAAAATATTAAACAAATAAATTCTGCACTATCTCAAAACATGCGCGGTAGCCAACCAGAGAGTGTGCTTGTACAGGAGGACTGCAGTTCTCTGAGTCACCTGTTATTGGACGTAAGAAACAAACCCTGCAGTCCTCTGGTTGCTGGTCCAGATGCCATCGAGAGGAGGGGGCGAGGCAGAAAGGGTGACCAGGGATCATTTTTGAGATGTGTGCTGCCGGGTGGTGGGTGGGTGGGTGGGTAGTGCAGGACGAGAGGAGAGTGTGTGGAATGAGGAGGGTGTGTGGGGTGAGGAGAAGGGAGGGAGGGTGTGACATTTTGTCATCTGCTTAGCGCCGGCGTCCCTTTAGGGGGCTAATGAGGATAATCATTTTTAGTGATCAATAAATCATGTGTTATTGATTTCTCCCTCCCTCTCCAACTCCATCTCTATCTCTTCCTCTCTCATCCCCCCCCCTCTCTCTAAGCTGTCTTCTGTTCTCTGAAAGTCAGCCCCACTCCAGGAAGGCATGGGCGGAGGGGGTGGAGAAAGGCCAGCGCAGAGAGCGTGGGGTGGGGGGATGGGGGGGGGGCAGCATCTGGTGACCAGAGTAGCAATGTCATAATTACCATGAACTTAAATGGACCAGACCTCTGACATAAAATGTCTGAGGAATCCACAGAAAACAAGTAGGCCTACAAACCCGATGTCAGACCCTAAAATCCAAATTAACTTTTAATCTTCTTCTCTTTCACACAGTGCAATGTGTTTTCCTATACCTACGTGCCACTACATGTGAGACATGCAGCAATGGTGACTTTTGTTGTCGTAGGTGAACAAGTTATGATGACAGCGATGACAGAACGAGACATCTGCTCCAACCCAGATAGTGCCTCACTCGCTCTGATGCTATCTTTACATACCCACTCACAAACACACACACACACATACACACATGTACATGCAAACACTCTGGTCTCTCTTGCTCGCTCTGTCTCTCACACACAAATGCACACGGACAGATCTCCGACAGAGATTAAGGGTGCCAGTGCCAGCCAGTCAGACTGCAGGGTGTGGAGGCAAGCAGGAGAAGGAGGAAGTGCCACTCTGCAAGCGGGGCCTCTGCGGTCGCTCTGACTCCCAAATGAAATATGAGGAGGGGGCGGCGGGGGTGAGGTCGGGATGGGGGGGGGGCGGTAGTGGGGATGTGGGTAGAGGCTACGTAAAGTAAAGATAGCGCTGGAAAGGAGAGGAAGTCAAATTGAAAGGTGGGGGGACCCAGACGGAGTGATAGAGCTGTGGGTTTCTCAATGTTGTCTGTGAAGTTTAGAGTAGGTAACATCTTGCCCTACCTACAACCCCATCCGAGGAGGCTGGGGCGCTGCTGGCTGGCACACTGCTGACAGGTGACCGAGACGCTTCCTCTGATCACAGGATTTCACCACCGGCCTGTGTATGTGTTCCCACTGAGAAAGGGATTGTTTAATACAGTGGTGAAATGTTTCATCTTGGGTCAGCACGAATGTTTGTGATAGTAAAGCAGGAAGAGCAGGCAAAGCTTTGACTAGTTAACCTCCTTAGAGAGGTAACATGAAGACAATGTTCTCTAGTTAACCTATTTAGGGAGGTAACTTGAGGATAATGCCTGCTAGTTAACTTCCTTAGAAAGGTAACATGAGAACATTTCAAACGCACTTGTAATACAATAATCAAAATCTTGATTTTTTTTAAAATTACATTTACATGTTTGAGAAACCATTAAACCCACGACAATACTGTATTTGAAACAAACATAACTCAATTGAACAAATCTTCTATTCCATTAAGTAGACTAGGGAGAAGATGACAAACCAAGAGAACATTTTAATATGAGATCAAATAGAAAAATGAAAATAGTAAAAAACGACTCGCAGCCTTCATTGTGCCCCGTTCATGTCCTAATGAAGAACCCAACAAGGGAATATTGCAAAACTACCCAACATCTCCAATGAGGTCTTCCAAAACGACTTGGAGGACTCTCATCTACTTTTACATTAGCTGTAATGGGTTCATGAGTGGTGGGAAAAAGACAGGTATTATCTGAGGAAATTAATCCTGCATGTTGAGGGGGCACATTGACCCAGAGCCCATCTCTGGCCCTGAATTGACAGGCAAATTGGCTACTTTTTTATACAAGAGAGACGGAAAATGAGCAGAGAATAAAATGCACACCCATTGCCTGTAGTCCAAGAAGTTATCTTTTCAAATGGGGTTATCTACGTGACTATGATGATAAAACCATGTATAAAACAATGTACTCCTAATGTACTTTTGTATCATTTAACTTGTATGATACACAAAAAGCTCCACCTTGAAACCATCCACAGAACATTTTCGAACGTGTTTAATTCCAGAGGGGATCGTTCTACCTTCATTGCTCCTTCATTGTCGTTACCATGAGTGTGTGCTATGCCCAGTAGAGCAGATCTGAACCAGATAGCCATGTTCTGAGGAGCTTCTGTGTAAACTCCTACAGTGGCTGGAGGCTTGACTGGGGATACAGTATAGGGATCCCCTGGCCTTCTCAGTACAGAACAAAGAGAGAGACTTGTTGAGTCAAACAGCATGCTTTAATCTGTCTAATCATTCCCTCAATTAACAGCACAGTGAAAAAAGATAAGGTTGCCCTTTTCCTTTTAAAAAACCCCAGAGGTTAAACATTTATGAACAGATATAAATCCCGTCGCACCTGTGGGTCTCCAGAGGGAGGTCTGAGAGAGAGGTGGGAGCTGATGTGGGCCAGTGTGTGTGTGTGTGTGTGTGCATTCACTGAAACCTGCTCTCTTACTTGTGTGTGTGTGTTTGTGTATGTGTGTGTGAATGTGTGTGCGTAAGTGCTCTCCTCTGGACGCTGCCTGGTGCCCCTCTTCCTGTCCTGCAGAGTGCCCCTGCGCGTGGCTCTAATTACCCTCCTAAATTTGGCTCTGCAGCCACAGGCAGTCTCCTGGGATTAGCCAAGGGAGGGGGGACAAATTGGAGAGGAGATTGCTGCTGGGGATAGGGACTCTTTTCCTCCTTTCGTAATGCCCGCACCTAGACATATTGACCTAGACACACAGGTGCACTTACACACAAACACACTTACACACACACACACACACATGCAAACACATACAAAGCACCCAAGCACATCTTAGAGGTGAGTTTGAGTTGAGGTGCTTCTTGATGTCATTCAAGTCTCACCAGCTTGTTGTTACAGCCCTCATATTGTAGAAGATTCATGACACGTGTCAGGAAAAGTTGCAAAGCGAAAAGTGTATTCTAACACCTTATTTAATTGAAGGCTGTGGCATTGTTTCAGACGGCTGAACTTTCATGAAACCGATGCTGACAAAACGTTAACCTGCAGATGAGTTTGGAACAGGACCAGAATATATTGAATATATATTGTTCTACCTTCAGTGCAAATGAATGCAACGCTCAATGGATATCAATTAATGACTTATATTTTGTCGTTTTGCTTGGATACAGACAGTAGAATTCTCATAATGTAGTTCTATAACTTTTAATTGGATGTGAAAATGAAGTTTCTTTTTTTTTTTTTTACAAACACAGGTTGATGATAGAACAACAACAAAACATATTTATGATGTGCCAATTAGAAACTTTGTATCCAATAGTGAGCGGTACTTTGCTAAAAACCTTTCAGGAGATTTTGTACAATATCATACTTTATCACTTCAAATTATAGTTATACGTTTTTAAATTATTATTTTCATACTCGTAGTGATGTAGTGTTTGTTGCATACACCCAGGTCACCTGCCCTTAAAATGTATCTAAATGTATACCTCCAAACTGCCACATTTCAGTCATTTTCATAAGATGTACTTTTTATTTTGTTTATGCATCAATTTAACACTTGAGACTCTGAGAAGCAATTGTACATGAACAGAGTGATGTTATCTGTTTAGCCAGAGGTGTTACTTAGACATATTGATCAATCTTAGTTTTTCCCTCATTCCAAACCCCAAACATTTCTGTACACCGTTACACATCTCACCAGATTCTGTGGTGGGTTGTACCAACATGAGTTCACATGGGGCAGTATCTTCTTCCTTAATTATGTTAAGAGAAAAAAAAAAAACACATTAGGCTCAATCTAATTAACAGCATGTGTATTAGTAGCAGGGCACCATCAAAATTGTTTCTAAATTAATCAGGTTTTGATTTAAGATATTAAATTCAAATTAATCATTGGGAAATGGAAATGATCCTTGACGTGTTTCCAGCTGTGAGCAGCCCTCTCCCCCTATCTCTCTGCTTGCTGCATCCCACTTTAAGGATGTCTTGCGGGGGTGATCAGCTAGCACCCGTGTTCGTGTTATTTCAATTACGCTTATTTAATGGGACAGATGTATGGAATATTTGGCAATTAGGGGGAATTGGAGGCCAGTGGGCCTTAATGGTTGAAAAATGAGTGTCAGGATGCATAATCGTCCTTCCATTGTCTTTTTCTTGACATGACAAGGTGTCCATTTCTGAGTCTTTTCCTTTTTTCAACCTCTGCTTGTGTTACTGCAGTGGTTTTGAAATTGGAAGAATGTGAGGTGTGTTTGTATCCAGTTATTTTTGCTAAGTAATGGCATTTACTTTGAGTAGCAATTACGCCTCATCCAGTGTTTCCAAGGTACTTTTTAGTATGAAAGAATACGACAAGGCATTCATCTTTAAAAAGTGAGTAAGGGCGTCTTGTACGTTCTTTAGTCCGTGGTTGGTATTGTGTGCCTTTGGGCCCATTCAATGTTTTGGAAATTGACATATATTACAGTTTCTATTGCTATTATTCTGCTTCACTTTGAAAGGGTGAGGATCAGAGGTGAAGAAATATCAGAATTTATACGAAATAATCGTGATGGGACAATGGTGCAGAAAAAAACACAAGCCGTAACCTTCTGAACATGATGTGGGTTAACAACTTGCCCAGAATTGCTTGCTTATCTTAACAGTGACAGCACCTTGTAACTGAAAATGAAGTAAACAATGTCCCATGCATTTAATGGGTGAACTGTATTACACTCATTACTGTATATTTTAACACTAACAGTGACATTGGCTTCTTACTTTACACTTCAAACTACTTTGCAATGACACCCAAAGCCCTGTGGAGATGAACACCGACAAAACACACCTCACTTCAGCTCTGGGATGAGGAAAACAGGAAGGAAATAAGAGCTAATACAAGGGGATGGTACAAAGTTGTGGAGCATCGTTTCTCTCCGTGCTCTAACCGGCTCACAGTCCCCTTTGTGATGATTAGTATTTCTCCCGAGGGGCAGGTGAGTTAGCACAAGCAACAGCTCTCTAATGAGGTAAGCTCTGGACCCTCCCCCCCTCCCCTCCACTCCCCCTCCTTTCCGCATGTGGTCCCTCCTGTAACAACCTCTCCACCCCCCTTTCCCCACCCCAACTCAGTCCCACTGCGGCCCCAGTGTCTGTTGGGGGGTGGGGGTCCCAGAAGGGGGTCCACGTTGCACCTGTTCTCCTCTTCCTGCTCTTGTAATCAGTGCATTTCTGCACTCCTCCCATCCAGGACTAGATGGAGGGGGGTTCCTCTCCACCGGGACTCCCATTGTCTGCTCCTTCTTTCTTTTTGCAATCCCTCTCTCCTTTCTTCTTTCATTTCTTCTCTGACCATTCCGATCCTACTTCTCCACCAGAACACAGACAGAGATATTTAGGGGAATCTTTTGTTTATGTGTATGAAAGTGTGGGCATTCATATCTGATCTTTAACTTCAATCTAACTTTTAACCTGGATGTTGCAGTTTTCATTCGCAGGGTTTTTAGATGAGTACTGATTAGTGTAGGCCTACTGAGAGCCAGTTACTAGTGGATGACTTAATGAAATAATGATGCCAGCCTGCATAGATTTGTCTGTTGAGACCTTACAAAGGGACACCTGGCCAGGCCAAACTCGCCCCATCAACCCCTCTCGTCCTGCTCCCTGGCTTAAAGACTGCATTTCCCAGGGAGGCACTTTCCTCTCATTAATTAGGGCACATTTTTGTTTACATAACGAACTTTGGGGTCGCTGATGACAAACGGCATCTTGGGACACGGGAGGACAAAGAAAAGCTAAGGGTTGGGCCAGATGGGATGTGTGTGTGTACGTGTGTGTGTGTACGTGTGTGTGTGTGGCGTGTGTGTGTGTACGAGTGTGTGTGGCGTGTGTGCGTATAGGGACCAGTGTCAGACAGACGACCCTAGCTGCACCAGTATTCCCAACGCCTCGATTTGACAAAAGGTCTACCTGCCGCCTCATGCTGGATATTCCCAGAAGCCTTTGGGAGGAGGCTGCTCCTGGGGAGGTTAGGGACATGGGATCAGCGTTGGGTTGGGAGGTAAGGGGCCGCAGTCAGGCTTGGGGGACTGGTAGTAGAGCTGGTTGGCCCAAGGTTAAGAAATTCTAGAAAAGGTCTTGAGGGAGGCTAGAAAGACAGGTTATGGTCTTACCAGTCTACCATTTGATAGCAAATAAACAAAAGAGACAGGTACATGTAGGTCTCTACGGTCCTAATGTTCATCTGACGACTTAATGGCCTGTGTTCGCCCCACTTGTCCTTTATTGGTGTCCTCACATCAGCAGGGCCTGCACCAGTCAGCCAGCCCACCCGGGGGACGAGGGAGGCAGGGAATACTGCTGTTGTTCACCTACTACTACAACTCATGTACACCATGTTGGTTTTTATAGCCTTACTGTATAACTTGATTAAGGTTACCTAATCTACATTGTGGATTCTACATAATCTACACCTTGGTACTGATTCTGATTAGACTATATCCCTGGACATTTTTAGTGGAAATCCATTAGTCCTAGACTAAGCTTATTCTGAGCCTAAAAAACAGAAATATGAAATGAAAATTGTTCAGTAAAATCTTTAACAAGAAAAATTAGTATTAATTACCCATGTCAGTGTAAATTGACTTGGAGTATTCGGCTTTACTAAGAAAACATTGTGGGAGAGGTGATATGATACGTTTGTAAGTGAACACTGCATTTCTAGGTGGAGTCTTCTGTAAAGCGTGGGGTTGTTGGTAATCTACGGTTTCATTTTAGAATGTCAAGGAACATATACAGATCCAGCTCATTAATGCCGACTGAATTCTATATTGTCAAATGCTATGTATCTATACCTTCATCTTCTGCTCTCCTTGTAGGCCTCAGACCGGTTGGAAGCGTCCTGCCCTGGATGGTGCAGCGCAGTGTTCGAGGTGGCCAGCAAGCATCACATCTGATAAAAGGGCAGGCGCCTTGCCAGCCAGACGTCCATCAAGGCTGCGCCCCTGCGGGCCAGCATGGGGAGCAGTAATCCCTGGAAGTGCCCCTACTGCTCAAGCCCCCTCCCACCCCCCCTCGCCCACCCCTCAGTCTTGCATTCCCTCTCTCCCTCCCAGCCCGTTGTTTTCCTGCCCTCCTCTCTCTCGGTGGGGGGTGTTTGGGCCACACCGCGTGACCTTGGCCTCCAGGGGAGGGGCCCAGGGAGGGGCCTCCGGGGCCACAGGTGAGGCTCAGGCTCATTCTATCCCCCTTCATCCACCTCTTCCCCCTGTCTCCCCCACCCTCCCTCCCCTGGGTGCCACCTTTACCCATGCCGCCCTCCCTCCCCACCTTTCCCTATGCCCAGCAGGCCAATCAAGCCCTATCTGTGTGCAGGGAAACCTGGGGACCAAAGGGAGGTGGGGATGGTGGGATGAGGAGGGATGGATGGTGGATAGAGGCAGAAAAATAGAAAGGGAGGGGAGGGCTTGGGCTTGGGCCCCATGCAGACCTCCTGTCCCTCTATAACCCTCCCAGGATCTGTGTCATCATCGCCATGGTGTTTAATTACCTCACCCTTATCTTCATTAATTCATGGGGCTTCTTTATGCCCTGCAGGCCAGGGGGAGACAGTGTGCAAAGGATGGAGAAAGAGAGACAGAGAGAGACAGAGAGAGAGAGACAGAAAGAGAGAGAAAGAGAGAGAGAGAGAGAGAGAGAGATCAGCTCCTCCAATCAACAACAACAACAACAGCAGCAACAGCAGTGAGGAAAACAACAGCCCCAGCAGCATCTGGGAGGGGAGGCGGCTGCCTGGTGACCAGGAGTCCCGCAGGGGTGAGTTGAAGGGCCGCTGGGCTTGTCACAACCATATTGCAAGCCAGAGACTCCAGGGCGCCCTGCGATTGATGGGGGGAGGGGTGGACATTTAGGCCCAGCCGAGGCCCCCCGCCACTGGGAGGCCAGACCAAACAAGTCCCCCTGGTCCAGCCGTATGGCCGGGGCGCACCTCTGGGCTGTTAAGGTAAACAGGCTCTATTGATTTGATACACAGAGGGACGAAGCCAGGACAAAAGTGACCATAATGACATTAGAGGTTAGATGCTCTGATGATGGTCACCAGAGACTGGGATTAGAGCCACTACAGCATACTTTAGACCTGAACTGAGGGATTTGGCATTGATAAACAGACTTGCCGCTGGTAATTAGTTAGAATAAGCTCCTTTCATGAAGTCTGATTTGAAGAAGAATCTCACTTACGATGTGTGTTATGTTTTCCTAAAGTTTAGATTTACAGTAGATAATGAACATTTGAGTATTTTTCTCTATTATTTCGGAATATTGCCATGATACACCCTAATGTATTTCTAATGACCAGAAAGGCAACACATTTTGTAAGTATTGTCAACACTCAAATACATGAAGTGCCCGTTATGAATCTCACTTTACATGCCAAATGTGTCTTTGGTCAAAGGTAAATTCAGTGCATCTAAAATAATTTAACGATTTGAAAAGCTAGACGTTTTGGACCCAGATCTGTACACAAGTGTGACTTTGTGGAGGTTGGCAGGTGTGGTGCTTCCTGGACTGCTTTGTTCCTGCATCTGATCTCCAAAATGGCTGAACCCCCGAGCCCAGCGGCGTTCTCTGACACCCAGGTCCCAGAGAGCAGAAAGTTAATACTGTGACAGATGTGTCGCCTCCGCGCTGCCTCCCGGCCATGCCCTCCCCTCTCATGCTCTCTCCCTCTGCGCACTCTCTCTCTCTCTCTCTCTCTCTCTCTCTCTCTCTCTCTCTCTCTCTCTCTCTCTCTCTCTCTCTCTCTATCTCTACAATATTTCCCTCCCTCCCTCTCTCCTTCCCTCCCACTTGGTATCTCTGTCGTTCTCTGTCCACATCCCCCTCTTTCTCTCGTTTCTTGTTTTCGCTCTCTACCTTGGTTACTGTGTCTATGACTTCCTCTGTGTAGTCTTTCTTCACCCTCCTCTCCCTCTCTTTTCTACTCCCTCTCCGATCCTCTCTTCCGTAGCTCTGGCTCGGCAGGACACTGATGTGCGATGAGCCCTTGGAAAGGTCCCAGGAGTTCAGCTGCGGTGAGCTGCGTAACGGTGAACATTTTCTCCCTCCCTCCTTCCCTCTCTCCATCCTTCCCCCTCTATCTCCCCGCTCACTCTATCTCTATCCCTCCAGCCCCCCCTCCCAACCCTCTATTCCTCTTAACCCCCCCCCCCCTCTCCACTGCCTTCTCCTCCTCCTTGTCACATGACTTCCCCGAGATTGACAGCCTCCCCAAAGAGTGAGAGCTGGAACAGATGGAATATGGATGGTTCACTCGTGTATGAAAAAGGTGTCTGGGCGCTAGAGTGGTGTAGAGGGACCATCAATTGCAAGTTAAGTATGGTTAAATCCCTTTGTTTCTACCCCCTGCTTTCCTCTCTTTTCGACAAAGCACCGCTGATGGAAAGCGAGGTCTTTAAAGAGGCGATGATGAATGTTGTTTTTTATTGTGCTTTTGAAGTGACTTTCAACTTCTCACATTGATTTCATCTTGTATACAGTGATATCAAATCAAATGAGTATATTTCATTTAAATCTGTTCATTGTTTCTTTTTTAAAGCATTTCAGTTTTATTGCTTGAATGATAAATTAATGTCTTAAAAGTTTCCTGGTTTAGTCAAATCAATTATTATTAGTATTACGTAAAATGATTTGAGAATACCTTAGTAATAAAATGAATTACATTTTCATCTGCAAATGCTAATGAACACCAAAGACCAGACAACACTGATCGTATATATAACATATTGAAACATCTATTATTTTAAGTATTAATTTATATGAATGTTTCATATTTATTTTTACGTTGTGGGCTGATAACAGTTGTCCAGGATCCAGCTCACGTTCATCCACAGCTAATCCTGCTGGCTACAAGACACAAATCCTCAAGGATATTATTCGAACAACATAGGTCTTTCCCAAGAACCGTTCTCTATTGCAAAGCATCACTTACAAAACAAATGGTCCGAGAAAGAGATTGGATGAGAGGAGACGGAGGAGACGGAGGAGAGGAGACGGACTCCCATCCAGCCCGTCAGTCTGGCCGCCACGCAGGGCCTGGTTTTGAATTTGTGATCAAAAATTGTAGTGGAGGACCACCAGCTTCCAACATCTGCTGTCATATTGGTCTGAATAATTTATTTGTTGATCCGACCATATATGTGTGTTCCCCCTTTCTTTCTCCCAAGCTCGTCCGCATTTGTATTTTCCTCTGAAAATAAACTGCTACAATCGACAACAACACACCGCAAAATCATAGGCTGGTTCGGCCAAGAGATACTTGGATGCAAATTGAGCTTTCATGAATGTACACACATTGACTTGATGAAATGCCAAAACACACACGCACAAACATACACTTTTTACATGTATATTAACAGTAGGTGATCATATTTCCATAGTCATTACTTCCTATGAGGAAAAAAAACAGCAACTGTGACTTTTACTGCTAATTTACATAATGTCATTAGAATGATTTAGGTAACAAATACTAATTATTTTGCAATTATAAGTATTTCTCTCCTATACAACGTTCATTTCAGTCACATTCTTAAAAGGTAGATGACTGTTTAAAAATGGCATTAATTTCAAACTTTATTTAGCACAGCAAGTAATACCATTACAGCCCAGTTTAGCTATCGTCAAAATAGACCATTAAAATAAAGAATGTTATGAAGCCACATGCCTGTGTTTGAACACCCTAAAAAAGTAACATCATGTACAGCTAAAACTGCGATCAGAGTACAAGTGACACAGGTTCAAACATGGCACCATCAATCGTTTGTGTGTGTGTGTAGTGGTTGTACGTAAAGGTGCTACTCATGGTATATCAGTCAACTTGAAGTCAACATTATGTGGATGAGTCGTATTTCGAATTTCCAAATGTACTTTACATGAATGAGCACTGAGCTAAAGCCTCATTGTCTTTCCTTGTTAGTTAATAACCCTTTAACCATTCCCCTCTCCCCCCTTCCCAAGTCACACACACACAAACACACACTTAACTATCACACATTATATAATTTGCCAAGCGTTAACAAACCCCTCAGGGTTTAAATGGGGTGTCAACCACACTTTCTGATAACAGACGCCCAAGCATTTAATGTGATTGATAGGACTCAGTTCTTCTCTCTCCATGCCCGATTTATCTTGACTAGCCCAAGTTGGGTGGCAGAGTCTGTCTGGTGAGTGTGTGTGTGTGTGTGTTGGGGAGGGGCGGGGAGTGGAGGAAGGTGTGTATATCTGCCTGTTTGTGTGGGGGGAGTGCATGTGTGTGTGTGTGTGCATTGGTGTGAGAATGCCAGAAAGTATATGCGTGCGTGCGATTCGTTTTGTGTGTGTATGGTGTGTGTACGTCCCTTGGCATCTATTTGCTTTTAACCGCTAAGTCATTACGACCTAATACATGTAGATTGTGTCTGGGAAAGAGGAGAGGGGGTGAGCGATGCGCAGTGGAATGAGGGAAAAATTAGTGAAGTGTTGTGGAGGAAAGCAGATGTTCGGCTGGAGTTATTACCAACAGAGATGATTAGTAGGGGGAGACGATGGGTGATGGAAGGGTTTCAGGCTTGCAGAGTCGGAGGGAAAAGGTATTTCATTTGGAGGACATTTGCATATTTTATGAGGAGATGTGAAGCGTGTAGCGCCAGGTTTGAGTTTGACGGATGAGGGGAGAGGGACTGGGGAGCCAGTACAGGGCATGTGTCTCCGTAGTTGGTGTCTGGCAGACTAGGAGACAGGGGAGTGTCGCTGATGTAGTATTTGGACGAAGGCTGACATCATAGCAGCAAAGGTGTTGTGAGGGTTGTGAATTATCCCCCCCCACACACACACACACACAGACACACACAGACACACACACGCAAGGCTAAAGTAAAAGTATAGGAAAGGCTCAAGTATTGGGTTCACTCCAGCACTGGACAGGACCCAGAATGAAATCAACTCAAGGGTCAGGGGTTGGACTCCCAAGCCGACCACGCCTTTCTCTGGATAAAAGGGTCTGCTAAGTGGCATTGAGCATTTTGAAATGTTCACTGCAATCATCTAAAAGAGCGGTTTGGAATGAGGACAGTATCTAAACATGTTTAGGAAAGCTGTGCTTTTAATGAGCAGGAAGCAGAGAGAACACTTCCCTTATCTGTCACTTCAAGCGCAGGAGAGTTGCTCATAAAGTGACACGGTTTACATATGAACGTTGATCATGTTATGGCTTCTCAACCTCAAAGATCGTCTCTCTCTCTGTCTCTCTCGGTCTGCCTCTCCACAACTACAGAATGTCTTCAATGTTAGGACAAAAAAGGGGTGGATGTAAGCATCTCTAACTACTTCCTGTAATTGCAATTTATTGAAAGGGAACCCGAGGATAAAGATTGAGAAATTATAAGCTATTCTGCACCGGAGAGTAAACCAGGGTGTGTGTCTGTGTGTGTGTGTGTGTAGAAGAAAAGAGAGAGAGAGGGGGGGGGCTTCCTTCATAAAATACAGCTGACAAGCCCAGGCAAATTAGCCTAGGAACATTACAAAAATGCATTTAATTGCCAGTAATTCTGTCAGGTCAATTGACTCTAATTGAAAAAAATAACAAAAAAAGCATATTGTGCCAGAGGAAGCAAGTGCAAAGGATGAGGTAAGTGTTCAGGAAACAGATGATGGTTTCAGAACAGAACCTAAGGATGTTTAGAAGAGTACCTTCTTCGTTCTTTTCTAACCATCATGCAATCTGCTTCCTCCTGATTTTACAGTTTTTTTAAGAAATATGTAAAGTAAAGTAAAAATTGTTAAGTATTTTAGGAATACATTCATTGTAAAGTTATGGTAAGTGCAAATGCTCACTGTTGTTATTTTTGACCTGATTCTTAACATTTTTTGTATATTTAGCGCAGTCAGAATTATTGTTTTTATTTGAGTATGTGTGCATACGTGGGCAAGAATCATGTGTGCATAAAAGTCCCACCCTACTCGGTGCAGGGTGTGAGGTACACTTGCGTGATTGAGAACATGGCCCCTCTCTGACTCTGGGCCGATATGAGGCACATAATGAATACACATCTCCTGATCAGGAGATAAAAAGTGATTAATAGCCTGGCTGATTATCGAATCAGCGCCCTCGTCGGAATAATCAGTTAATTGATCATTCCGGAGGCTCGACTGAGCCTGTGTGTGTGTGTGTGTGTGCATCGTCCTGTCGAGGCTTCTGATGCCTCTGTTTGTTTACTCTATCTGATGAAGAAAACAACAACCATGGATGTTTCACTCTCTGCCTGCCAAGGCCATGTGTGTGTGTGTATGTGTGTGTGTGTGTGTGTGTGTGTGTGTCTGTGCATCTTGGCTTAAAGAGGCTGTCTCTGATACAAATACCCCCCCCAAAAAAAATATTAAAAAAAATATGGATAGGGTTCCAGTGCACTTTTTACTTTCATGAACTATGACAATATGGTTGCATTCGTATCATGCAAAATGTGTGGATATACTCTGATACATTTATTGTATAAACATTTTACTTTCATATGGAGCCATATCTATATTATACTTCCCTATCAGTCCTAACCTGCTGACCATACAAGACACTGATAGGAAGAGCCATCCAAGATGAGAAGATTTTAAATATTGAGTATAACACTTACTGTATAACACAATAACCCACAAATACATAGTTCACACAAAGAAGCAAACTGTATAAGCTGTGCTTTATCAGCAGTTATTAAACAGATCAAACTGAGGATGTAAGACCTAAAAGATAAGTATGCAAGGTTGAGATCTCCATCTTATCTATGTTAACTACTTTGGCATGGACACGCACTGTCAAATACACGCACATGCACCCACTCACACACACACACACACGCACCCCCAAACACGCACACGCCTCCGATCTGTGTATGATGATGACTTGCCCCAGTGCGGCTCCTGCTGCTTCTATTGTGTGTGGAGGTGTATTCCCTGCTCTCTACATATGCTTTACTATTAAAGAGGAGCCAGCCAGGGCCCATTGTACTAGCTGGCACCTCTGGGAATCAAGTATGAACAAAGGACAGGGACAGAGCCTTAGAGGAATACAGACGAGGGGGAATAGAGAGAGGGAGGGCGGGGAGGAGGAGGACGAAGGAAAAAAAAGGAGACAAAAAAAGGAGAGGAGAAAGAGAGGGAAGAGGAAGGGAAGGATGGAGGGAGGGGGAGCGTAAGAAAGGAAGAAAGAGAGAATGGGAGGAAAAGGGATGGATGGGGGGGTGAAGGAAAGAGAGAAAAAGGGGGAGGAAAAAAGGCTAGAGAGATAGACAGAGATAGAGGGAGGGAGAGAAAGGGGTGCTGTGCCATGGGAGAGAAAGAAGGAGGAGCGGGGTAGAAGAATGAGAGGGAGGGAGCACAGGGGATTGCAGCAGTTCCATCTCTAGTTGAAAGACTACATCTCCCTTCGCTCTGGGTTTCTAAGGGTGCAGGTGACTCCAAAAAGCCATGGGAAACCAGATGAACTCTGATAATCACCATCATTTCATTCGTTCTGCAGTAGCCTTGATATTGTTTGATGGTCTCCATTTTCATCTTAGGGTGTGTGTGTTTGTGTATACACACGTACGGTCCGTATTTGTATTCATTCACATCTCCAGGTCTATGAATCAATGTGCTTGTGTGTATGCGTGCCTGTCTGTGGTTGTGTATGTGTGCCTGTATGTGAGTTCATACAACATAACCACCTGGATAGAAGTTTGTGTACGTATATATGTGTGTAGGTTCCACACTGTCTCTGCTGCTCTTTTCATCTTGCACACAAACAGCGCCAGGAGAATAGAGAACACCATAGGTCTCTCGCCATTTGGATCTGTGAGGCCGAGTGGTGTCATCCATAAACCTCCAGGAGTGTCACCTCGACACCCGGGCACTCCCCAGCACACGCTTCCCCATCCCCAGCCTCAACACAGCCCTGGAACAGAGAGCTATTAGTATTTGAAGGAAGTGGAAACGAGGCCCCTAAACTCCTCTTAATTGGTGTCCTGGCAACACTGCAGGGCCTGTATTTCTCTGGAATCACCGACCTCTGAGAGTCGTTCATTAACCTTAGTGCTGTGGTTACTAGTTACATTCGAGGAGAAGTCAGGGGAGGCGATGGTGAGGGCCGTATTCCTCCTGCGTTTCGGAGGGCCCCCGGTAGATGGGACTGTGGCCCCCCTGAGCCGGGATATGTTAACTGTGGAAGCTACTAATTAGATGTCAAAAATTCATACGCTTCCAGCCACCCCCTACCCCAACATCTTTAATATTGCATATCTATCCTGGCCTGTCACTTCAAAACAAGAGGATTGCATAAACAGAGCGATGGCGACACAGGCATACACACACACACACACGCGCAAACACACACAGCACACATGCGCACACACCATTGATCGGGCAAAGAGGAGGAGAGCGAAGAGTGATGAAGGATAATAGTTAGGAATGATGGAGGGGAACAAGAACAAGAAGCAGAACAATAATAAGAGTTGATAAAAAAGACAAAACAGGGAGATGCTGAGAAGAAAATAAAGACTGAAAGGTTAAGGGGTACCAGAACAAAGAAAGCACAATGACAAGTTCATTGATACACCCAAGAGAAAGCTGTGGACAATGTTATCAAACATCCTCAGAGACAGAAAGAACGAAACAGTGCGAGGAACGAGAGAGGGATGAAAACACATAGGTCTCATCTGAACATGCGTTCCGTAACGTCACATGTCGTCTGTGTACTGTGCGTGAGAGGATCTGTCCTGTAGGTGTGTGCGTGCATCCTGTAGTGCATATGGGGACTGAAACCATCACAAGCCAAAGGACAGAGGAAGCGATATGTTGTCGGACAAAAGGGGGTTGAGTGAGGAAACTGACTTTCTCAAAGGCACAGGCAGGTAAATAGTCATTTACTATGCATGCACAACCAATGGTACACAGAGGCCTGACACGGGTGGCGGGGCGATAATGAAAGCCAGTGCTATTGTGACACCCGTCAGGGGACTTTTTTTCCGCCTTCCCCTCTCTCAAGTGAGGAAGCGCTGATGCTTCTTGGCGGCGGCCTCCTGTTGGAAGTCACTTTGCATAAGATGTGAAGGAACTGAAGTGTGATGCATTATCTGTGGGTCGGGGTCTCCCGCTCAATGAGTTTTTTTGTTGTCTTTTTCTTGTTTTGCGGCTGATTTTTCTTATTCCTTCTTTTTCTTATTCCTTCTTTTTCTTGGCGTTCTTCCTCTCCCAGCGTGTTAGTGTTTACTTCAGCATAAGCTCCGCCCACTATATGGAAAAAGATGTTATGACGAGATGAGATGATTATTGGTTGGTATGTAATCTGAAAATGTAATACTAACCAATTGAAGAGTGTAAAAAAGAAACTGGTGGTTTTTGTAGTGAGTTTCAGTATCTAGGTGCCCACTGGCGACACAAACTGATGTTTTGCCATGAAGATCCACATTTCAGAAGTGTGAGATCATGTGTCTAAATGGGTTTCCTCTCCTGTCTGGTGTTTGCCTGGGGTGATATCAACGTTTGTAATGATATTCTTAACACAGAGCGCTACCTTAGAACTGTACAGTATATCTTTATAGAGGAAATACATGATTGTAGAACTTGATTTGTGGTAGGGAAAAAAAAAAGAATAGAAGGGAAATTCCAAAGATGAAAGACAAAGACAAAAAATGAATGTAAAATAATAATAATAAAAAAATACTGGTTCGTGAAAGAAAAGTGTCAATATATCAGTTCAACTCTTCTGCTTTTCTATGTTTCTCAAATGGGGCAAACCTGATGAATGCAGAGTGTCCCTGACTTGTGAGGTTGTTGAATCTCTCTTTTGTGGTCAGAGTGCTAATCTCCAGTGAAGCTTCCCAAGAGAGTTACAGCACAGTTGCAGCTTGTGTTGGCCAACATCAGTTACTTTCAGAGTTATATTTTTTTTTTTTCTATTCTGCCTTACATGGGTATTTTAAACGGGTGACAATTGTATTGTCAGAGCAGTCATTTGTACACTCCCGTCAGAATCATAGAAATAGGTGACATCTGGCACCAACCATCACCAACCTCGATGGCCAACTGCTTTTAAAGACATACAGAAAACATAAATATACATCGAATGGCGTGTTCTTTAAAATGGAATCTAAACCATTTTCTCCCCCATGTGCACCCCTATTTCACAGACTGACGGCGAGGCTGTTAAATCCAACCAATTGTGTCATGCATACCTGTATTCATCCCCGTTTGAATTAAGTGACATGTTCTGACTCTTGATCATTGAAGCAAAAAATTAGCTTGGCTGGCCCAGAGAGAGGTCAAAGCAGAAGGAGGTGGGGGAGCTGGGGGGGGGGGGGGGAGGTGGAGGGTCACGTTTCTCTAACCATGAACCCCCCTTCTGAAAGCAAGTCAAGCTGCTACTAACGGCTGCGGGGCCGGTCGTGGGGTGGGGTGGGTGGGGGAGAGGGTCTTCTCCCTCACTCCTTATCCACGTAGGCCACCTGAAACAACTTGTTTTCTGAGTGGACTGTTGTCAAATGAATTTAGTTATTCGATGTTAACAACCTTTATGAGGTATGTTTTTCAAATTTGACGTGATGCATTTGCTCTAATGCGAAAGTCTGTTGATGAAATGCATTCTGGCAAAATATTATATAATACAAATCTCTAAAATAAGATTTACGAACCATTTTATTTTATAGAGATGCTACACCATTCAAAGGGCACTATTTTATAAAAAAATCATAATCTGAATTTTAATTGGTTTGACACTGTAGATAAGTACTTATTACTGCACTTAAATTATTTGTTTAAATGAGAAAAGTAGGTTGATGAGCAACACATGCCCTTTGCAGTTGAACTTGCGGTTTACGACAAACACAATCATGAGTTTAAAATGAGTCCGATTAAACTGACGAGGGAAATACATTCAAGTTCACTTCTTTTTTTTTTATTGCAAACTACATCTACAAAGGTGAGTCTTGAAATAAATAAATAAATAATTGACTGAATAGATAAATCACTTGGCATAGGTTTTGTCATGGTTTGATAGACATGGCTGTCCATATTTGTTTATTTGGGGAGATAATCAGTCCTTCTGACGCGTGAACTCTTATCTATCCCTCCGGAAAATAAAACGGAGATAAGAGAAAGATGCTAAACTTCCAGTTTGCGGGCGTGATTCACAACCTAAATTTGGCTCTGTCACTTCTGCCGCTTCCCTCCTGGGTCACGTGACCAGCGTTATCAGAGCTGGCGTCGGGGGGGTCACGAGACAGAGATAGATTGTACGCCAAGCGTCAAAGCTCGTCACCCGTCGTGCTATCCAAGGGGGATTTGGATACTTCTCCGCTTTCCATAAACAACTTGCAGAGTTTTAGCTCTGTATCTGCTACTGTAATTATGGAAAGAAGTTTGCCGAGACAGCATGTCAGTCTATAGTCCTCAATGAGTTGGGAGGATGTGTTGAGATCATTTGACAGTTGGACTAACTTTCCTTGTGCATACTTTTACAGTATTTGGGGGGCGAACCTAGGGCATCCATTCATTAAACAACACCCTTTTTGAAAGTATTATGAATTTATTGCACCAGAAATGTAAACTCAGATTTTAAGGTTACTATTCTAACAGAAAGCAATCAGATAAAGGACAAGTATTGCAAGCGTCTGCCAAAATGACTGCATTTGCTGCATTTGCAGTCTTGTGGTCAGTGGTATCATCACATCTTCTCCATGAAATCTACACCACCCCAGTTTAGAGAAACGGCCAAGACCCTGGTTCCTCCCCTTCTCCTCCAACCTCCCCCTCCTCCCTTAATAAGTTCCACAGATCCGAACCTTGTCACCTTCATCTCTTCCCTCTCCAACACAGAAACATGACCCCCATGTTGGCTCCATGGAACAATTCCTCCATTAAAAACCCAATCGGTATATAATGAAGCACTGAGGCATAAAGAAAATCTCTGAGCTGTGTGTGTCTTGAGAGGATAAATTATTCAAGGCAACTTGTCAACAGTGCTGTTGAGGTGTGTGTGTGTGTGTGCCAGTGTGGAGTCTGCCACATGAAGGGGCGTCAACAGAGAGAGAGCTTCACACCGCGACAAGGCGGTGACACGCACCACGTAATACACTGCACTCTGGAATGCCCTGGTCCATAATAGCCATCTCCCTGTCCTTCTCCTCCACTCTCCTCCCTTCCTCCTCTTCCTCCTCCTTCGTCGCTTCCTACTTGGGGCTCAGCTCTCATCTCTCCTTTTGCTCCTTCCTCTATGCCTTCATTCGTTCCTCCTCTTCTCCAACCCCCCCACTGTGGACTCACTTCGACGACCCACCCACCCAGCCCTCCATCAGCCATCACCCCTCCATCATCCATCACCCCTCTCAACCCCAAATCAAACAGCCCCCGCCCCCTTCCCTCACACACACACACACTCAAAACGCTTTGCACACATCCACACTGGGGCGAGTACCTGTCAGGCTGTAGGGGAGGGCTAGTGTCTGCTGCACTTCGTTAGGAGCCTCTCACTTGGAGATTTCAAACAGATCTGAACTAATGAGGGACCATTTAGAAGCTCAGGCATGGCAATGTGGGGAGATGAGGAAGACGAGGAGAGGGGAAAAGTAGGCTACTGTCGATGGGTAGACACACACACACACACAAATGTGCAAATTCTTACCCTCCCTGCCTTTGTCTTACTACCTATTGCTCTCTTTCTCTAGCTCTCTCTCACACATGCACACACACACACACACACGCACACAAATGTGGACACACAAACTCCCACTTACACACATTCAGTATACAGTACCTGTACAAACCCACACCCTCACACCAACGCACACTCTTACAGTACAGACACACATGCGCGCGGTCCTGGATTGTCAGTGCAGGTGAACAAAGTGAATAGGATATGTGGCTGACAATAAAGATTTCTTTTAACATCAGTGAGAGGAGGGACTGGGGAGACAGGCAGCCGGGACAGCTGCAGAAGTTCGCATTACTCTGGAGAGATGCGACGGAAGCCTCCCAGAGACCAGGTGCATGCCAGCTCTAATGATCAACCTGCAAAGTTTCCCAGGCAGATGAGATGCCAGCCAGCCAGTCAGCCAGCCAGGGAAATACGGGAGGAAAAAATGGGGCATGCCGCAAAATCTATCATTTTATTTGTCTTTTTTTTCCGAAAGAAACACCCTAAATTGTTCGTTCGGGTGTCACCACCTTCTTAAAAGTTTAATCCCTCGCTTCTCTCTCTCTCTCTCCCTCTATTTCACCCTCCTTCTCCCTATCTCTATGTCTGCCTCCCTATTATCGCTGTGTGGAGGAAAATACAGTGCAATATTATTTCATATTATGAAAACATCCTTCTTTTGAGCTAAATAGGAGAGAGAGTGAGATGGTCATAATGTGTTTTTATGGTGTTGTCGGAATGACAGGTGGGGAAGTAAGTTGGAGATCCAGTTCAGTTTTATGTGACACTAATTTCTCTTTCTTTGACTGTGAGGTAAAAGTTATTTCCTCTATTTAGTGGGTCTGGATCGTTCAAACGTAATGGAGAATGGAGGCGAAAGGAAGGCAAACAAAGTGACGTTTGGGAAAAAGGACTAAGAGAGAGAGAGAGGCCTTTTAGCTGAGGAGTTCCAGTGCAATGCGCAACTGTGAGTGACTGGCTTCATAACAATCTGAATGGCTTCTGAAATGTTGCCACCATTGCTCTCTAGTGTGTGTATTGTGTGTGGGTGTGTGTGGGTGTGTGTGTGGGTGTGTGTGTGTGTGTGAGAGAGAGAGAGAGAGAGAGAGAGAGAGAGAGAGAGAGAGAGAGAGAGAGAGAGAGAGAGAGAGAGAGAGAGAGAGAGAGAGAGAGAGAGAGAGAGAGAGAGAGAGAGAGAAAGAGGGCTGTGTTTGAGGGAGGGGTAGTCTGATATCTACAGGGGCAACGTCTTAACATGCTGGCATCTCATCACAAGAAGGATTTCCAGAGCAACAATCAGGGAGGGAAAACATTCAAACATTCCTAATGGTCCTTCTGATTTACTCTGTTTGATTTGGCTTATTTGTGTTAGTGGCACTCAGTGCTGTGGCTTAAAACCCAGAGCGGAGCACAGACCGACACAGACCGACACATACCCACACATGCACACACACACATACTCTCACTCACACACTCACGCTGTTGCCTTGCATTGACTTGTTCGGGCCTATTTTCCAATCCTTCTTCCTCTCTTTCTCTCTGTCTCTCTCCCTTTCTCTGTCTGTAATTAGTAATTAACACATTCACAACACACCTTTTTACAGGCTTCTCTATATTTATAGCCGGGCGCTTGCCAAATGGCTCATTCCTCCGCCAGGATGAGATGGGTGGCAGAGAGGAAGAATGGGGGACTATTGAAGAGTGGGAGGTAGCACGCCAATAACACAGGCACTTAGATGTGACCAAGGCCCATTTGGTAGATACAGTGTGATAGTTCTGTCTTAATGGCCAATTCTAATAGCTCTCAAACGAGGGGTCAGAATATGTCACTGACAATGTTATTACTCTGCTATTAGCCTGCGGGTTCTGTGTTTACAGGACATACAGAGGCTAATGTTGTGATTACTGGAGTTGGAAAGATAGTAATTGGGATGTTTATGCAAAACATCTAACTAAGTCCCACCTATACTACGACTGTTTCTTTCAAACGGGCTTAACTATGTGCTTTTACAGGACTATCAACATGTGATTCATTGAGAATCAAAGAAAATGGATTCTGATACTGATTTGTAAGTTGATTGATTACTGAAATTTAGGACTCAAATACTCCCCCCACCACACCCCACCACATACACACAAACAGACACATCCGTCACTGCCTCTCTTTCCTCTCTTTTTTATCTCCATTCCCTCCCTCCATCATGTTCCACCCCATTCTCTCTGCATCTTTTACTATGTCTCTTCTCTCTCTCTCTCTCTCTGTAAGCCTTCCTCCCTCTCTTTTCTCCCCTCCCTCCCTCTCCTCCTCCCCCCCCCCCCCCCTCTTTGCAGTCATAATCAGGCTGTATGGGTGATTCTTTTCA
The DNA here is from genome assembly GCF_038355195.1 of Osmerus mordax. Lineage (NCBI taxonomy): Eukaryota > Metazoa > Chordata > Actinopteri > Osmeriformes > Osmeridae > Osmerus > Osmerus mordax. The sequence continues at coordinate 8,952,138 of NC_090058.1, read as the reverse complement.
TAAATTTTAGTATCTCTTTATTTCAGGCTTTGCTGCTTCTGGTCTGCCATTAAGCCCACAGACGACATACCTTGTCTCCTTTGACGCTGGCGCTTTTATGAGCTTTGCCTTGGCTCTCTGTCTCTCTCTCTGTGTCTCTCTTTCTCTGTCACTCTCTCTCTATCTCTCTCTCTCACACACACACACACACACAAATCCTCCAGTTCAGCCCCCAACACCCAGGCAGGTGAAACATCATTTTACATATGGTTAAAATCTGTTATCCCCCACTCGTCAGACGCCATCTCGTCTTTTTATGGACACCTTGTCTTTTTTTATAAGAGCCACCATTCAGGTGATTTAATGTGATATGAGAATTGAGTGTGTTGAGGAAAATGTACATACGTATAGTATATACTACCAGTCTCATGTCTGTTTTATGTCCAGACAAATGTGAAGGAGTGATGTTCATAGACACTCACCTAGAGAGTCATTCTCTGGAAGGGACGTATTGTGGACATTGAACAACAGAAATCCATCAGAGGTTCTCTTTTGTGTTTTACTGAGTTACTTTGTGGGGTAGTGTAGCGTTTTCACCCTTTCATTCTTGGCCTGCCAAAACTCATCAGGTCATGTAAACAGACAGGTATTGCTGTGGATAAGTTAACAAGTGTGATTATGTTCCACAAGATGGTATAAAACCTCAACAAGTGCATAGCATGATGTCCAAAGCACACCATAGTGGGAAGGTGCAGCAGCAACACTGGGAGGTTCATCACATGGTGCGGCCCGTGGCCCAAGGCACAAAAAAACCCTAACTACCAAAGAATGCAGCTGCCAGTTTAGCCCATCGTATGACTTCAGTGAGCACACACACACACACTCTCACACACACACATATATACACACACACACTAATTAACAATTGTGCTATTCACAGCAAAGAGAGGACACCAAACAGAAGTTTACTTGAAAGATGGGGGGGGGGGGGGTGAGGGGATAAAAAGGAGGAGTGAAGAGAAGTGAGAGAACAGGAGAGAAAGAGGAGAGAAAATCCACCTTCTTCTCTCCACCTCTACTAGCGACACGCTCACTGCTCTCACTTGCTCTCACTTGCTCTCTGGGAGAGAGACACCTCTGCAGCCGTGGAGGGGAGGGGAGAGAGGGGGGAGGGGGGTAAAACCAGGTGTTTAATTTGGAAATTAAGATGGTGTGAAAGTTCATCAGCATGCTAATGGCAGATGGGTTAGCGCGTCAAATTGAGCCGAAACTTGGGGTGTGTTGAGCGGGCGGAAAGGTGGTGGAAAATTCACAAATGTCTTTGTCCAGACGGCAAGTAGCGGCACAAGAATAGGAACATCGTTATCATGCACAGTGAATTTTGATTGTCCTCCCGTCCAGGTTTCACCTGGGGTTAAAGTACCCGTTAAAGTGTTTAGAGTCGCTTAGCTTAGCTGTGTATTGAGCATAAAGTATTCTTGGGCATTCAGCTGAACTGGTCTAATAAAGTAAGCTTGTGGGATGTGGAATGTTCCATGCCGTGGCCTGCTTCTCAACAGTTCATCAATGACTGTAGATTACAGTAGGACGTTTTAGCCGGAGTGGATATGGTTCCACACACAAGACTGGAGCATCCATAAGAAAACACACACAATCACAGTTTCATGTACACCTATGTGCACCCATTGTCATACACACACAAAGTTGTGCACACACAAACACACCAGACACACACACATACAACCCACACACATACACACGTGTAGAAAATCAAATCCTTAAGAGGTGTCAAGGTTTGAGCAGGGCAGTAGTTCACCCAAAGAGTTATCTGCTGGGCTCTGTCTCCCAGCAGGGCTGCCTGCATATCATGACACAGAGATTAAGATTTATGGAGCTGCTCTCCTAAAAGAGACTATCTGACGATCTGAGATCTGTGTGTGCGTGTGTGTGTGTGCGTGCGTGTGAGATTGAGGTGGTACACGTATAATGTGTGTGTCTGTGTGAGTGTGGGTGAGAGAAAGAAAGAAAGAGAATGAGAGACAGGGAGAGAGAAGAAGAGAGAGAGATGGAGAGAGCAAGTGTGTGAGTGGTTGATCCTGCGACCCCTGGGAGGTCCGGGGGGGGGGTTACACAGTCGTGTATATGGGCCATGGGGTGTGGCGCTGTCATCGCTGGAGATTTATGGGCTTCAATAAGGATCTCCACACTCTCTGCCAACGTTAAGTCACCGCCTAATTAAAACCTTGCTGTGGAATCTCTCTGATGTTGAAGACCAGAGTCACTGGGAGCACAGTCAGAGAGAGACCAGAGAGAGACGCATACTTCTGCTCACCACAATCAAACACTCAAAGAAACACACAAACACGCTCGGACAAACATATGCTTGGACACAGATACACACACTCGCTCATACAAGAACACATATAGGCCTGAGTATGGATAAACTGTGGAGAATTAAGTACACATATGTACATGCTTACAGACACACACTCAATCCTATTTCTGTACTTATATAGTAGACAGTCTTGTACCTGTACATTACTTATACACTACAACACACAGAAGATTCCAGTGCTCTGAGGAAGGAGTAGAGCATGATGGAACATCTGTCCTGGTGTTGTGTGTGACAGTCTTGGGGTACAGCAGGGACACTGCAGAGAAGCAACTACCTACATGGCTGAGACCAACTCCCACCACACACACACACACACACACACACACACACACACACACACACACACACAGAGGCAGGCAGACACACACACACACAGGCAGACACACACAGGCAGACACAAACACACACAGGCAGACACACACACACACAGGCAGACACACACAGGCAGACACAAACACACACAGGCAGACACACACACACACACACACACACAGGCAGACACAAACACTCACAAAGGCAGGAGCAAATGCACATGCAGGTACACAAACAGAAATAAATACACACACTGAAAAAAACCACAATATGTAACACCACCACCTCAGTTCCCATGTCTTCATTAATACATTGCTCTGAGTGCTTGTGCAGAGCTGTCTAATAAGACCTCACCTCAGCCCCCTTACAGGTTATTACTGTATAGTATTACTGATTAGCATTCAAATATGGCCTTATACTGCACTGATAGCAACAACAATTGTTTCAGTTGAAATCCTTTCTTTTCTACACATGCAGTTTATTATTGTGCACAGCTCAAGCCCACAAATCAGTGCTTACTTATCAACTGTTCTGCTAAGTTGTTAAGGCTATGAACGCCAATTTACTATAACTGAAAGAAATCTGTTTGAAATACAAGAAATACACTTGAAGGTTGTGCTGGACGACCCGGCCTTGTGAGATGCTCTATCTCGGTGATGTGTTGTAGGCAGATTCCTTTGTTTACACCAGTCACAGATCCTGTTTGAATCCACTGATGAATCAAATCTTAGATGTGCCTGCTTCATTCCCTGAGACAGGATTAAAGACAAGGCAAGGTGTCTTCTACTCACTTTCCCTCATGACACGAGCAACATGAAACACAGCAAAAGGAGGAATAAGTAGGAGAAATGAAATGAAAAAAAACTGAGAGTTTCTGTGATGTTTAGATGTAAGCAACTTCACCAGCAATCAGGCTAGACATGTGAGAGTGATGCAGAGTGCTCATGAACACAGTAGAGCATAGTATAGATTGTATTGTATGTGTGCATGAGAGAGTGAAAGCATGGGTGTGTGTGTGTGTGTGCGTGCTTGTGTGTGTGTTTGTGTGTTCATGTGTTTTTAGCAATCCAAGTAATTAAATTAATAATAAATAAATAATCTTTGGATAAAAAAATAAAATTTTATCATTAATTTCTGGCCATTAGAACCCAATCACAGAAAACTTCCATTTATTGTTTTCCTCTGTTGTGATGCTTCACTGTGTCCTCTTTCACTGCTTATTTCAGGTCAAATGTTGTCAGTACAAGGTCTAGCCACAAGGCTGAGTGTAGGGGTCAGATGGCTGAGCGGTTAGGGAATCGGGCTAGTAATCAGAAGGTTGACGGTTCGATTGGCCGTGCTAAATGACGTTGTGTCCTTGGGCAGGGCACTTCACCCCTGACACCCTTCACCCTCCACACTTGCCATTGGGGGAATGTCCCTGTACTTACTGTAAGTCGCTCTGGATAAGAGCGTCTGCTAAATGACTAAATGTAAATGTAAAACATTCATAGACAGTAGCTCCGCCAGGGAGCGATTCTCAATTTCCTCCAAACTGCATCTCTTAAGACCCCTTTATAGGTGCAGGAGGGAAGCAGCTTTTTTCTCACTGAAATGTGTTTACATACAACAGTGTCAGTGAGATACAATTTGGGGGTCAACACTAAACACCATGTGGGGTGAAGACAGAAGCTGCGATGATCTGATGTCTTTGCTCTGTGCTCAATGTTTTTATCATAATCCTCAGCAGGCCTATGTTTAAACAACTATGTTGGGGGCCTGTTATGAAGCCAATATGTACAGTGCAGTATTCAAGCCACTGACTATCCTACTGCACAGACAGAAGATACATCAAACCAATATCATAATTGTTACTTTAGCAAGCCTTCCAAAGTTGCCGACACTCATGTGGGCACCTTGCAAACTCTGCAGTCCAGTCACTGCAACACTTGCTAAATGGAGTGACAGAAACCAAAACAAGGGTCTGAAAGGAGAACCCAAGATGGAGAGGTCACAGTGCGCTTAGTTATGGGGCAGGTTTGGACTGTGTGTGTGAAGAGGGTTGGGGTGGGGGGGGGTGTCTTGTGAAACCACCGGGAGTCAGCTTTAATGTTTACTTCCTCTCCCTGACACGTTGTTTATCGCGATGTGGCACACTTATTATTATTTAAAAGACCTTTGAAATGATTATGAGAGTTTGGCCCGCAAAGCTTCAGTGGAGAAAACAAAAAGAGGGGAGAGAGAAAGAAGAGAGGAAGCGTCTCCGGAGCGAAACAAAGAGAACAAACACATGCATTCCTTGAAGAGAAACAAGATAATAAGAAAAGAGGAGGGAGGACGGAGGGTGGAGGCAACGGGGGGGATGGGAGGGAGGTACGGGAGGGGGGCAACTTTTTTGTTGCTGTTGTTTTCTGCCGACAGTTTCCTTTCTTTTTGTCTGCAAAATTGAGACTCAAAGAATATTTGAAGTCTTGAAAACACATACACTTAGCTGCAGCACGGGCTCCCTGAGAATGTGTCAGCCCAAAGGATGGAAAGCACGTTTGAAGTCCTTTGTGAGACGCATCCAGGGCTATATACTTAGCAATAATAATGAATTATACACAAATTCTCTGCACACACTCCCTGCTTACCGACTCTCAATCCGTCAAGGCAGCCAAATGCTGTTTGACACAGTCCTATGGGTGTAGGAGGCATCGCGGTGATCAGAGTGAGAAGCAGACGAGCGATCAGACGAACAGTGGAAGGTTAAAAAGCCCAGTACAAGAGTCGTTCTCCAAGCTTAAGCCGCAAGGGCATCCGGGTAGCAAGAGAGTACAAGGTTTGATGTTGCAGCTTGCATGGAAGATGTTGCAGAGCCAGGATTAGTAGGCCAACCTTCATTTGCACTCAGATAGCCAGATGAGATAGGATAGGCCTGAGCAAAGCTTGGTTGGACATATGTTCGTCGACCAACGTAGTAGGATTGTAGGCACTGTACTGAATGTACTGATATTAGTTGGTAATGAAATAAGGAATTATTTGATGGTCAAAACAAATGTGATTCAAGCATATGCTAACATTGACACGTGTCCGAATAGTATGTTTTTTGTTGAGTGAAACATTTGTTCAAAATGTTTTTCAGTGCAGGATGTCCTTCCAGTGTCTTGATGTACCTTTCAATCAGCTGAGCCCATTTGTGTGTTCTTATCCAAGCAATCAAATAACAATTTGTCAAAAGGAAGTCCTTCGTCGATCTCATACAATCCCACAGACAAACCAAAGGTTCCCAGAATGAAAAACAATGACAATCACAGCAGTTTTTTGGGACATTGTTCTTGAGTGAATATCAAAGTATACTGTCATGAAAAACAAACATTTTCATCAAGATCTTTGTTTACTTGTTGAATCATTGAGGAAAAAAAGGCTCTGTTTTGTGTTTTATTCATTGTGTGTATGGGAAAATCCATCAACATTCCAAAAAGACATTCATTGTTGTGTAATACGTATCGACCAACCAACAAACCAAAGTAGGATCCATTTTCTACTTTATCGGATCGTTTAGATGTTTGAAATAAACTGAAAAAGTTTGACCAAACCTAAGTCCTTTCCTCAAAACTTCAGAAAAAGTCTCTTCCTTTGACTGCACAGGGCCACAATAGTGGTGCTTAGACCGGGCATCCCACAATGCCTTTCGGTCCTTGGCAATAATTCAGGGCAGGACTAAACAGCTGGCTGGCTGACAGGAGAGCTGCCAGGCGCTGGCAACAAGAGGCTCACAGGGAAGCAGCAGGCTGCTAACCCTTTCACATTTTTAATTAGACCCACACACCCATGTCTTTTGAGCCATCGTAAATATACAGATGACATGCAGAGCATCATTTGTTCAGAAATATTTGCTTACAAAATACTTTCTGGGTCCTGGTTGCGTTAAGCTTGCAAAAATTCCCTCTTCCAGTCAGCCAGGGAGAGAGATAAACAACAGTAGCAGTGAAACGAGGGACATATTTGTGGGGGGAAAAATGCATCGGTCATAAAAAAGGACCTAAACGTACTGGTTGAGATGTTTGACAGATGTGAGTGAAATTATTTGAAGTTAGTGTCAAATGCTGAAAATATTGATACACCCTAACCTGACCTGTTCAATATATAATCCCACCTCAATCCAGAACAGTACACCGACCTTTCAGTCGATCTAAAGCATTTTCGTTGGCATCAGAAGCACTTAAACTAAAATATTGTCCCGACATTTCTCAAACCTCTCCTTTAAACCGTGATACGTTGGTGCACCCTGTGACCACAAAAAGGCAGGAGAAGTACAACCAGGACCTGCATGCCCATTAACCACGGGCAGCAAAGCTCTGGTCTGTGTGGTGGTTAGTGAGGCTGGTAGACAATAGGAAGAGCCTGTACCCGGCCAGGGGCACCATGTGCAAGGAGGATTACCGTGGCATTATGACTGTGAGACGCCTTGCCATCTGGACACACAGGAAGAAAAGAGAGAGTATAATGAGTTTGCAGAAAAAAAGGGTGACGAGAAGAACAAACATGGGAGATGCTTTGTGCTCGAGTGAAAAGATGGAATTTGTGCAAACATATTCATGAGGATGTGCTGCCGTATTTGAAATAAGCAGATTATAGAAAACAACAGCACCATGGCGACTTTGATGATGTAACTGATTAAATGGATGATGTAATTAATGACAGGTTTATGTTCTCGCATCTATGTGTGGTTATTCAGGCCTGCTTGCAACACGGAGATATAGTCTTTCGTTCGTCCGTGCCCAATAAGATATGGGTCTTTGAACTGGAGTTAATTGGACGGGAGTATATTCCACGTGTAAGGTTTATTAGTCTCAGGCAGGCAGGAGGGGAAGTGACCCTGGAGTAGAGGGCCAGGAGGACTTGGCATATCAGTCTTCGCATGTCACATTGCGACGGCGGCGGCTGGATGGACGGTCACTTCATGCTGCGGACACATCTGGGCTCAAGGGGAAAGAGACGGCAAGGCAGAGCAGCCGGGATGGGCCCGGGCCAGGTCTAGAGGGGTGCAGGGTGGAGAGAGCATTTGACCACTAGGGTGGATGGGAAAGTACATCTTGCAAGTAAGGTTTCCAATACTACATGTGTGGTTTAACATCACGGATGACCAGGAGAAGAAGCACAAACAAATGTGACAATAATGCAAACGTGTATTGATTCCTTTTTCCGGGAAAAAATATTTTTGACACTGCAGCAGTTAACCTTCAAATTCAAGTGACAACGAATACTCTGGTGAGGACTCTGTTGCGGCGGTCTTTAAAATCAATGGCAGCTGTCCCTCTTAGGGTGTTTATGCGTGGCAGTGCATTTGTTTGTCGTGACAGAGTGCTCTCCCCTTCTCCTTCTCCCCCTCATCCCTCCTCTCCCTACCTCTTTCCGTCTCTCTCTCTCTCTCTCTCTCTCTCTCTCTCTCTCTCTCTCTCTCTCTCTCTCTCTCTCTCTCTCTCTCTCTCTCTCTCTCTCTCTCTGCGGAGGTGGGGATGGTTTGCAGGGGCCTGTCGTGGCTAGGCTGAAACAGGCCTCTAAGGCCTTTGGCAGAGGGCCCAGACAGGGGAGTGGGTGAGAGGGAGGGTAGGGAGGGAGGGACAGAGAGAGCGAGGGCCACTGGAGGCCTGGTGGAGGGGCTGGGGGGGTGGAAGGGGGGGGGGGGGGGGGGGGGGGGGGGGGGGCTGAGAGCAGACACAGCTCCAGGGCAGGTGTTAAAATACACACCCTGGCTCTTTTGGGTGGTGATCGCTGCAAAAACACGCCTGTCTGCCAGTTTGCAGTCAGCTCAGATGCACACGAATAGCAGAAACCACACTTAAACACAGAACACGCATGCATGCACGCAAACATACTCTCATACACACACACAGAGTGACAGTGTCACTGCAAGCCTGCAGCGTTTGTTTATAAGTCCACTCTGCCTCACATTGTTGAGAGAAAAAAAAAACTCACTTTATCGCCTGTTTCAGCTAAGACAGCGCCCAGGCCTGCATGTTCTTGGGAGGTTTCTTCTTTTTCCTTTTTTCCTTTTTATGTCCGCATCACATTGTCAACAGTAGTTCCTACAGCACATCTTTTTTTCTTTCCATTCTAGGAGACCACCATCACCCCATCATGCACAGATAAACACACACACACACACACACAGTACGGCCCTGTACATAGTTTTTTCTCCATCTTTATTGTTATAAATTCATACAATCTGACTCTATCATATTATTACACAAACAAAACATCCTCTTCCTCAGCATCAAATGTGTTCTTATTTCACACGGTATACAGTTGTTTCGCATCCTACCTCAGTGCCATGTAGGTAAACACAGTTTATTAACTTATTGTGCTTGAGTGGAGTGAACAGAGGAGCTGGCTCGGAGCTGTTTGGTGACCTTGTACGCTCATCTCAACCGTATCACCTCAACTGTCAATCAACCGTGCACCTCCCCAGGACTTGGAAGCAGTGGCCTATGTCCCTTGTGTGCTTTAGATGTCAATATGCTGATACTGACACACACACACACGTGTCTCACTTTCTCCCTCTTATTGTCCTCTCTCTTTCCCTCATGTACACTTTCTACCGTTGAGCTCATTCTTGTCTAATTTCTGTTAATCTGTCTCTGTCCTTCAGTGGGTCAGTGTCATGTGTAATAAAATAAACTAGTAATAATGCTGTTAAGACCCCTGTGGTATGTGGCGGGGTCTCTCTCGCTCTCTGTCTCTCTTTCTCTGTCTTTGCACTCGGTACTGCAGTCTTCTTCTGGTGTAGAGTTTTTCCGTGCCAAGGCCCTGCAAAGCTGAGCCCTGGCCTTAGGGAGCTGCACCTGGCCCCCCTTGTCCTGTACACCACACACACACAACCCCCCAAAACACACACACACACACAGATGCATATGCAACCATACTCACACACAACCCACACACCCCTAAACACACACATGCATATGCACCCACACACACACTCACCTACACACAGTCTCTCACACACTCACATGCACACACACCTCAATCCTCATCTCCCTGCCACGCTAAGATGCTTATATGTCATCGCTTGATCTGCTAGTCATCCTTAAACCTTTTAACACCGCTCTGGCCCTATCGTCTAATCGTATTCCATAAATATTTAAAAGAGGAAATCTGCTGGAGGTGCCTTATCTGCGTTCTCTGATAATCATCTTAACTGAAGCCATTATGATTTTAATTACCTGGCTTTGATTTCCGAACTAGGAAACTGCGTTTATTTCTGGCCCCCAGAACATTTCAGGTCAAAGGTGTCTCTGGATTAGACCCCTGGGATTGAATCCTTGTTCAGAATCAGGGTTTAGCCACAGAGAGGTACTTGAAGTGATAAAAGATTTAAAAAAAAGAAAAAAAAGACATCTTGCAATACTGTGATTGATTGAGTGTGCACATAAATGTTGGTGTTTGAACAAGCAAAATAATGCAGTGAGATGATCCTTAGCTTTTTCACCAACTACAACAGAAGACGAAAATGTTGCCAATAGTTAATTTTCAATATAATTTTCAGTTGCTTCCCTAATACAGCTTAAAACAACTTCTATTAAGTTTTATTATATCAAAAATAATTAATGGGTCCGACGTCTACAGTAGCTCGCCTTAGGACAGGAGTCTGAATATGCTGTTACACGCATACGCACACACACACACACACACACACACATGCACCTGGCGAGGCCTGGTAGCCATGCAGGGCCCTTGGTACACTGAAGAAAGGAAACACATTTTCCTTGCTGTAGGCCATCACTTGGCTGCCAAAAGAAAGAATGTGTGTCGCCATGTTGCCATGCAGTCCTCAGTCTAACTGCGTCAAATAAAGGGGGAACATGTTTTTCCTTGTAGAGGGTCTTTACTGCTGTAAAGCGCTTGGCTTTGTGTCTGTCTCCCTCTTATCGCTTTGAAATGGCAAGGAAGTGACAAAATGACTGGGCAAACAAGACTCTGTAATTAACCACATAGGAGAAGGGCTCTGCTTCTCATAAAAACATGCACACACACACACACACACACTCACACACTCACACACACGCACACAGGCATGGGCACAAGCACAGTCATGGGCACACACATGCAGAAGCAGGCAAGGGCAACCACAAACAAAGTCATGAGCAGACACACACATTCACTTGAATGGGCACACACTAGCAATGGCACACATGGGCACATTCACGCTGTGAAGCATACTCTCTCTCACACACACACACACACACACACACACACACACACACACACACACAAACACACACTCAACGACACACAGGGCCCTGGCACAGGGTTTTAATACAAAGCGGCTATAATAACGTCTGGAAAAATTAACTTTGAATCCAGTGCTTTTTATGTTTGCCCACATGCTCAACAGGCCCCTTACTTTTTTACTGCCAGCTTGTTAAGTGTCTTCTGGCAGCATTATGGGTCTGGACTATGGCCACACTTCAACTCCTCTTGAACAAACTCATCCCTAGAGAGGTTATGCTCCCCATGTCCATACCCTGACACAAAGACAAACACACACTTCACCACAAACACAAACACGCAAGTCATTCACACGCTGAACTTGTCCACTGGCAGTAAAACCCTGACCGAAGATATTGTGAAATGTTACATTGTGCTGACAGTAAGTTGCTGCTTTCACCTTCAAGATGGTGGACGATTTTGAGGTACTGAGAACAAATTCTACAAAATATTTCAGAACACAGCATTGTCAACATGTCATCAACCCATATGAAATTAACACATCCCAAAAGGTTTGTTTTCACAGCATATATTGCTTCCTGAACCATTGTTTATAAGTGTTATAATGGCATTCTGGCACTGTCTCCATTTCACATCACCACAAACACACACACACACACACATACTGTTTACTGTATATGGAGCACAAATACACACACACACACCAAAACCAAGTAACCACACAGCTGTCACTATAAAACCCATCTATACTAGCACCTTCCTTGTGACTATTTACTGAAGGAGGATTTGGCAGGGGGAGCTCACCTAATAACCACTTAGCTGATTTAAATGAGAAGATATTGGGGGAAAGTTGGTGGTGGAGTGCTTGCAAGCTGACTGCCAGCATTGGAGAGAATAGGCTTCTTTCCATCTCCAGAATTAGACTCAAATTATTTCAAATCATTGAGGAGCAGAGGGAGAGCAACCCCTTTTTATGTTTTGGACGCAGTAACAATGTTTGCCATCACTTTGTTGGCGGCTTCAATAAGGTGGGCCTGCCAAAGATTAGGCGTATAAATTGCTTAATTGATCCATTCACTTTTCAACTGACACTTTATGAAGAGGCTCTGGATGGAGAGAGGTTCGTAAAGTGGGCCTATCTATCAATTCCCTTTGTACATACAGTACAAATGTTTTATCTATTTTCCCTTCTTTTTACGCACCATTTACGAACACCTGGCAATTCTGGTCAAATCATATTCTATCCCCCCCCCCAAACACACACACAAACTCACAATTCTTTTTCCATGGATCTCAATCTCCACGGATAAAAATATTTAAGAATGAATAAACACCAACATGACAAATTCTGTCATCAATTAAGTTCCCTTGGCTTCCCCCATTCAGAGTTCCCAAGTGAGTGAGTATTGGATATATTAAGACGCTTCATCTTAATCAGTCTCCTGAATGCTTAACGTATTCAAGTGCATTAATTCCTGCATAAATATTGGATATCTAATGCTATTATGGTGATAAATGCTCAGTGCGGACACACCGAGTTATTGACTCCTGCCATAATAGCTGGATCATTTTGGAGGGGATCTGAAGTGTCTTTGTGTACTGGAGAGTGGAGGCATGAAGCTACCCTTACACTGAGGAGACAGCTAGCCAGCTCATGTAGAGCCTAGTTTAATCATTTACACAGTCTAAAAATCGCTTCAGGATATATTAGAAGAGCTTTCATTAGCACACGGAACAAAAAGATGTTTGATCATTTTGTCTAAAGTTGTTTTAAAAATAACTAATATTTTGTGTGATCCCTTGAATGGTCCCTGGTGTGTGTATACATGGCGCTCTGGGAGTGTGACATAGTAAGCACCTCTGACTCAGGGACTTGGATCTCACCCATTCAACCAAGTGTGGAGCACATGTTTTCACTCATGGCACGCCTCTCAAATCCCATGAATCACAATAATTTAACCTTCTTGAGTGGGGATTTGATTGAATAACTGCAATAACATGTTTAGGTGAGGCTGAAAATACATGCTGCCAATTACAAGCAGGTGTATGACTTCCTCCATATCATTCATTTCTAAAGGCCAGTCTCAGTTAGGTGATGTTGATAAAAATAAAAACGGAATAGTAAGATTAATTAGTGAAACTGTCTCTCTTTTTCTGTCTCTTTACTACTCTCCCTAGTTTTTCTTTGTAGTGGGTGGCAGGCATCTATGTTCACCTCTTTCTGTGAGACTCAAAAATGACGGCTTGCCATGTTTCTTGAATTTTCACGTTCTTGTAGGTAACCCCCTCTAATCGCTAGCCCTCATTTCACTGCCACTGTGCAATTAATGCTATATGGAACAACCTGTATTCAGGATAAAGTGAACCAAATTAATGAACCACCAGCAGACATCAAGTCATTCACCTTCACTTTAGTCAACCTCAGGGACAATGTACTTTTTGGATAGTGTCTATTACTTTCAAAGTAAAGAATATTGTAATTAGGTAAAACTATCTCTCAATGGTAGTACAGTGTGTGTGTCTATGTGTGTGTGTGTGTCTATGGTGTGTGTGCGTGTGTGTGACATACACACAGGGACAAAACTTGCCCAACGATTGTCGGGTGGGTTGGCTCAGGGTGGGCTGAAGTTTGCTGAATTGAGTCTAGTCTGAACTTGGCGGGACTTGAAGCAAACCCCCCTTGCCTTCCCCCGTTGAATTCCATTGTGACACTCGACCCAATCTGGATCTCATTAGAAGCACAGCCCACCAGGCTTCTCATAGGGGGAGTTCTAGAGGCTGTAGCCTGGTTTTGTGACCCTACCCCTGGGTATGCAGTCTGCAAACCTCTGCTTCCCACCATTTCACACTAGCCCTAAAACCCTGAAAACCTTTTCAATCAAAATTAGTAATACAAATTTCGTAGATATAGCATGCCTTGATTTTTAGTCATCTTAGATGTTAATGCTACCAGCTTTATCTTTTCTGATTGATTCAGCCCACAGTGATGAAACAACATCTAAACAATACCTTGACCATTCAAATGTCCCTGCACGTGTCCTTTGTTTGCTCCCATACAGCAAGTGCCGTTGTCTGATGGCTTGTTACTTGCTCTGAAGCAGAGATTTGATGGACAGAGACCACAGGATCCATTGCTTGACTCCTGCCACACAGCCACTGCACCGTTTCACCCTCCTCCTCTCAAACTGCTCAGGGGATGCACATTCCCAATGTCGACTCTCGTGGAATCACCACTTGTCTTTTTTGGGGAAATGGTGGTAAGGGGAGGGGCGGTAGAGGGTTAGGGGGTAGGTCAAGGTCCACCATCGGTCCCTTTCACTTTCTCCCTCCGCTCTCTCTCTCGCTCTATCTCTCTCTCTGTCCCTTGGAGCTTGTATCTGAGGCTGTCACTGTCCACTGACTGACGTCTTCCTCTGCGGTCAGGTCTGGCAGCCATGCCGAACGGACGCCACCTGATACACAACAACAACAACAACAACAGCAAAACTGGCAGGGAACTAGACGGCACCCACTCTCTGCCCATTGATTGACTTTGCTCTGCTCACTTCTTACCACTAGCATTGTCTCCAGCTGCCCCTCTTTGTTTGCGAGCCACATGGGATGAGGGGAGGGAGAGAGAGAGAGATGGAGATAGAGAGAGAGAGAGAGAGAGAGAGAGAGACTAAACATTTGTCGTTCTTTTCCTGCTTTAAAGGCACGGTGTTGAACGAAACACCGACCGGTCCTTGACACTTGGATCAATGTAAGGTCATGTGATCAATGTTAGTTTAGAGCAACATTTTTGCACCGTTGGAGTTAAGTCTTTGCAGATTGTTTTGCTCTTCAAGGCAAAATTGTGGTATCTGGCCAAACTCATCTGTCAGCAACAATGTTTTGAAAGCTTCAATGGAAGACTCCTCAAACACATGTGTTGGTCCCTCTTTACTCATATGTCAACATCAACTACTCAACATAGAATACAAAAATACAATAAAATCATTGACCTATTGAGCCAGTAGTTGAGCGTGTAATACCAAAAGCAACTATTTAGAGACTAAAGATCAGAGCAGGATGTTAGCCGAACTGAGTTCATCCTTTGAGGAGTCCACCCAGAGATCTGCTGAAGAGGACTTTTGAAGAGGGAAAGTGTTTGCTAACCAGTGTATGGGTCAGCATGTAACAGAATATTTTCCCGCAAGCTTATATGGGCATCTTTGGCCAGTGGGACGAATACATGCTTTGATCAAGCGGAGTATTCTGTTTGAATGCATCATTTGGCTTCAGGCACTCTGAGCTTTGGGGGCGACACAACTGTTGAGCTTCAGCACCCGTGGGGTTAAAGTTATGATTTACGTTTAGAGGAGTTGTGTGATGTGCTCGGATTGGCCTATAACTGACCCAATTGAAACGGATGATTTCGATTTGGATAGAGCCATCTGACACAGGTACAGTGGTTCATCATTGGTTGGGGATTTGGAAGATTTAAGTTACGACCTGAGCTAAACTACCTTGGCCAGGCTGGAACAGAACAGCCATTGTTTAGGGTGAAGAATTGTATCTGGATGAAGCAGGTCGTATTTCAGCCTGGAGCTATTTTTGTAGCTCTTTTTCTTTCTTTTTTTTTCCTTTCAGCTAAATGTCCAGTCACATCGAGGTAATTTCGACGTGCAACATAATTAAGTTCATGAAAAAGATCATAATTAATCTATGAGCGGCAATGAAAGCGTATTAGTTCTAAATCCTTGTGGACAATGATGGAGTACACACATTGTAGAAAGTACATCACCATTGTACTACCTACTTCACCTGAACATTAGCCCGGAGTATTTTTTTGTGGTGGTGGTTGTGAAATTTACGGAACTGTACACAATCTCTCTCTCTCTCTTTCTCTGTCTCTCTCCCTCTCTCTCTTTCTCTCCCTCCTTGTCACTGCTATGCAACCCCCAGGAGCACACACACACACACACACACACACATACTCTCTCCTTCTCCCATTAGTACGCAGCTCATTGAAATGCTGAGACAGTTTCTTGGCTGCGACTGAGGCTGGTGGCTGACAGTCGTGGTCACCCCATACCAGACCTCACCTCCACTCGGGGCACAGATAAATCCTGGGTGATTGATTGGAGTGGCTTTCTACTCATTCATTAGCCAAGGCCCTGTCAGACACGGCCTGGCAGGTACCTTCATGTAGGCAGCCTTTTCATCCCCGTGTGGTCTCGGCCGCCACACATACACACACATACTTTCGCCCACACACACTCTTGGAAGCTTATTAATGGCATTTTAGACATTAATATTGCAAGGATTAGGGATATCCTATCTCCTTTGTTCTCTGGACAAACCTTATACTGTTTTTTGAGGAATCACTGACTCTTTCTTTAGTTCTTTCTTTCTTTCTTAATTTTTTTTGTCTCCAGATTGTCAAGTTGTTTCTTTGCTCGCAATCTGCTCTGATACAAGACTTTTCTTCCCTTTTTTAGTTATTCTATTTCATCTCTAGTTTCTACTCTTTGCGTAGCCTTTTCTCCTTCTCCTTGAACATTTCAGTCACTTCCTCACCGTTTGTAGACTCGGCAAAAAATCTCATCCATTGACAACAATAACAATGTTTGACTCAATTGTTGTATTTCTTCTGGTTGTCTATTTCGGGTACTCTCTTACTATCTCTCTTACTATCTCTATCAACAATCTCTTACTCTCAGATCCCTTTTACCTTTACAATGACATACATTGACACAAACACACACACACACCCAGAGACACACCCACACACGTTTACCAGCACACAAAGACACACCCATACACACCCACATGCACCGACAAAATAACAAAGTCCAAGAGGGACTCCAAAGCCAGATGAGCAGTACCCCTGTGCTACCTACAGGCCAACTTAGATGCCCTCCACCCCCTCCCTCCCTCTTTCCTACCCTCCCTTCATTCTTGTCCCCCGGCTTGTTGAGGTTGACGCAGTGGCATTTTGGAGACTCCCAGAGTTGGGCCTTGTCTACGTGAGCTGTCTGACTCATGGTGGTCCACAGGGAAAACGAGGCAAGGCCACGAACTCCAGCGAGAGACACACAACTTGTGGGTCGGATGTTGACATTTCCTACGCTGCAGGGAGGGGAGTGGCGGAGCGTGGTAGAGGCCTGATCCTGACACATATGTATCTGTTTAAACTAAGACATCAGCCATTTTGGTGAGTATGTATCGTGAGGGGTTTTGTAAACTGAAAACATTGACTGGATTGCAGTTAGTTGTGCATGTGGTAATACGGGCCAGTAAATTGATACTGCAGTCCGGATGGCAGGGATCAGGGCAAAACAATGTTTACAGTGGTGTCTGTGTGTGAGTATGTGTGCATGCGTGTTGAAGATAGATGCTTGCGTCTGTGTCTGCAAAGTGAATAGGAAGCGGGTAAAGATATTGGCAGAGATCTGTGTGTGTGTGTGTGTGTGTACTCTTGGCACACCAGCCGGCTCGGTGCACAGTGCTGGGCGAACCTCACTTGACAAACGCAAGCTCCCCCTTGAGGAAAGACAGTCCTGTGGCACTGGCAGGAGGGGAGGGGGGTGTAGGGGGGCTGGGGCACAGGCAGTCCTCCTTATGGCAACCCACTCGCCAGCCCTGCGCAATCCCTGTTTATTAGCATTAGAAACTCCTCAAGTTCGCAGCCAAAGATTAGTGGCTCTTTTCCAGGTATTCTTCCCCTTCATCTCCATATGGAAACGCTTCTCTTTATCCCTCGCTCCCTCCCATTCTCCATCCCACCCTCCCTACCCCGCCACTCCACTCCTCTCCTCACCACCCCTCTCCACCGTCGCCTCTCCTCGTCTCCCTTTATAGATTACTGGCATGGTAACTTCAAACTGGCTTCAGATCCCGCTAGGCCCGTAGCAGGGCTGGAATGTGTGTGTGTATTTGTGTGTGGTGTGCTGCGGCCAGCCAGCCAGTGAGCCAGTCAGCCAGCCTGCCAGCCAGCAATGAGACCAAACCCCCTTGTCTCAGCCCCACTCGTCTCTGCAGGTGGTCACCCAGACCTTAATGAAAGTCATGAGGGAAAATACG